>NW_021604744.1:15266-44341 GCF_004785775.1 Grammomys surdaster | reverse complement strand
TCTCTCTCTCTCTCTCTCTCTCTCTTTCTCTCTCTCTCTGTCTCTTCTCCACGTGTTCACTACAAGATGATGGATCTCCATTCTTGCTTTCCCTACCCCCCAACTCCCCTTATCCTGTGACTTGGTTGTGTTAACCCCTCTGGCCTACATGGTGCTTTCTTTCGGCTTCCTCATCCAAAATTTTCACAGTGACCCTCCTTTTTTAAAAAAGTAAAGGGGAGGAGATGTGGAACCACGTGAGGGTATCATGGATCATGGTTGAGCAGGTGCCTAGAACCCCGAGACTCTGTGTGAGTACTGGCAGGAATTTGGTGCCCCCCAGAATCCAGGGTCCTGAAAAGCAGTCACGTCTTCATAGAATTACATTGTTCAGTCACATAGGCCAGACTATAGGCCTCAGGCCCTAGGGATTTACAAACCAATGAAGGCCAGAGGGCAGAGCAAATTAAGAATGCCTTCCCCAGATCCTCCCCCAATCCTCCCCATTTCTCCCTCACTATATAACTCGGGACTGCCCTGAGTTCTGGCGGGTACGCCTAGATCCATCCATCATCTGCCATGACAATAAACCTTTCTGTAACCAAGAACTTCCTTGTATCATTGGGGCCTGCCGCCGCCAAAGCCTCCAGGCCGCTGGAACCATAGGGTTCCTCCCGAATGTGGGACCCGCCACAGCGTGGAAGCCCCTCTGGGCAGCCACCCTTGTGGCGGCCTCTAAATTTTCCCCACAGGGAGTTGGGAGAATGTCCATGAGACTGACAATGATGTCAATGTCCCTGTGGTGGAGAGTGGGGAGGACATTTCTCTGGTGGACAGTGAGGTGGATATCCCTGTTTTCCACAGTGGGGGGCAAATCTCTGTGGTGGACAGTGAGGTGGAAGTCCCTGTGGTAGACAGTGGGGAGCACATTTCTGTGGTGGACAGTTCAGAGGATGTCCCTCTGGGGAACAGTGGGGAGCCCATAATTGTTGTGGACAGATGGGAGAGTGTCCCTGTGGTAGATAGTGAGGAGAATGTTCCTGTGAAGGACAGTTGGGACCATATTCCTGTGGATGACAGTGAAGAGGATAACCCTGTGGTGGACAGTGGGGAGGATGTCCCTGTTGTTGTCAGTGGGAAAATGTCCCTGTTGTGGACATTTTGGAGGATGTCCCTATGGTGGACAGTTGGAACGGTGTCCTGTGGTGGACAGTGAGGAGAATGCCCCTGTGGAGGACACTGGTGAGCACATTCCTGTGGTGGATAGTGAAGAGGATGTCCTGTGGAGGAAAATGTGGAGCACTTTCCTGTGGAGGACAGTGAGGAGAATGTCCCTGTGGTGGACAGTGGGGATTAAGTCCCTGTTATGGACAGTGAGGAGGATATGTCTGTGATGGACATCGGGGATCATATGCCTGTGGTGGACAGTGGGGAGGATGCCCTTTTTGTGGATAGTGGGGAGACTGTCCTTGTGGTGGGCATTTGAGAGGATATCCCTGTGGTGGAAAGTAAGGAGGATGTCCTTGTGTTGCACAGTGGTGAGCTCATTCCTGTGGTGAACATCGAGGAGGATGTCCCTGTGGTGGACACTGGTGAGCACATTCCTGTTGTTGACACTGGGGAGGTTGTCCCTTTGGTGGACTTTTGGGAGACATCACTGCTGTGGATTGTTAGCAGAATGTTACTGTGGAGGACAGTGGGGAGGATGTCCCTGAAGTGGAGTCTTGTGAGCACATTCCTGTGGTGGAGAGTGGGGAGAATGTCTCTGTCATGGACTGTCTTGAGGCTGTCCTTGTGGTGGACAGCAGAGACAATGTCCATATGGTGAACAGGTGGGAAGATGTCCCAGTTGTGCACAGTGAGGTGAGCATCCTTTTTGTTGACAGTGACAAGGATGTTCCTGTGGTGGACAGTCGGTAACACATTCTTATGGTGGATAGTGGTGAAAATGTCCCCGAGGTGGACAATGAGGAGGATGGCCCTGTTGTGGACATTGGGGAGAATGTTCCTGTGGTGGACATTTGGGAGGATGTCCCTTTGAGGGACAGTTGGGAAGATGTTCCTATGGTGGACAGTGAGGAGGACGTCCCTGTGTAGTACACTGGTGAGCACATTCTTGTGGTGGAGAGTGAGGAGAATGTCCATGTTGTGGACAGTGTGGAGCAATTTCCTGTGGTAGACAGTGAGTGAATGACTCTGGGGTGGACAGTGTGGAGCAAATCCCTGTTGTGGACAGTGAGGAGGCTATCCCTCTGGTGGACATTTGGGAGCACATACTTGTGATGGAGATTTGGGAGGATGTCTCTGTGGTGAACAGTGAGAAGAATGTCCCTGTGAAGGACAGTGTGGAACATATTTCTGTGGCTGACAGTTTGGAGAATATCCCTGTGGTGGACAGTGGAGAGCACATGCCTGTGGTGTACAATGGGAAAGATGTCCCTGTTGTGGACAGTGTGGAGTGTTTCCTATGGTGGACAATGAGGAGAATGTCATTGTGGTGGACAATGGGGAACAAGTCCCTGTTGTGGACAGTGAGGAGGATGTCCCTGTGTTGGAAAGTGTGGAGCACATCCCTGTGGTGGACAGTGGGTAGGATATTCCTCTGGTGGAAAGTGAGTAGGATGTCCCTGTTATAGACAGTAGGGGGCTCATTCCTGTGGTGGACAATGACAAAGATGACACTGTGGTTGATAGTGGAAAGGAAGTCCCTGTGATGAACCAAGGGGAGGATGTTCCTGTGGTGGACAGATTAGAGAATGTCGATGTGGTGGACAGTGGGAAGCACATTACTGTGGTGGACATTGAGGAAGATGTTCCTATGGTGGACAATGGGGAGCAAATTTCTGCGGTTGACTGTGAGGAAGATGTCCCTATGGTGGACAGTGGGGAGAATAACACTGAGTTTGACAGTTTGGAGGTTATCCCTGTAGTGGACAGTGAGGAGGATGTTCCTGTGGTGGACACTGCTGAGCCCATTCCTGTGGTGGAAAGTGAAGAGGATATCCCTGTGGTGGACTGTGGGAGCAAATACCTGTGGTAGGGTGTGCGGAGAATGTCCCTGTGGTGGACACTGGGGAGCACATTTCTGTTGTGTACAGTGGGTAGGATGTCTGTGTGATGGACAGTGGGGAGCACATGCCTGTGCTGGACATTGTGGAGGATATCCCTGTGGTAGACCTTTAGATCAATTGGGCTGTCAGTCAAACTTGCCTCTTTCCTCCACCACTCTCCCTTCTTTTCAGATGAAAAAGTACCCTAGAATCTCAGTCAAGCTGCCTATGTGCCTTAACTATATATAGTTTGTGTGTGTGTGTGTGTGTGTGTGTGTGTGTGTGTGTGTGTGTGTGTGTAAGTCCTATCCAGTGTGTTTGTGGATCACATGTGTTGTCAGGATGACTATGTGGTCAGAGGATGGCCTCATGTATTGATTCCTACCTTGAGCAGGTTCCTTGTTGCTTCTGACTGCATATACAAGTGTCCTTTGAGCTGAGGATTCTCCTGTATCTACCTCCCATCTCACTGTAGGAACACTAGGATTACCCTGTGCCTGGCATTGCTTGAGTTCTGAGATCCCAAGTCCTTGAGCTTGATTTGTGGTTTGTGTATGAATACAGCAGGTTTCTTGACTATGTTGTATGGTAATTTTCAGCAACTTACTTGTGCATTCTATTTAAAAGAAAGAAGTATGCATGACCTGGTGGTACTATTGTTTA
The DNA here is from genome assembly GCF_004785775.1 of Grammomys surdaster. Classification (NCBI taxonomy): domain Eukaryota; kingdom Metazoa; phylum Chordata; class Mammalia; order Rodentia; family Muridae; genus Grammomys; species Grammomys surdaster. The sequence continues at coordinate 40,649 of NW_021604744.1, read as the reverse complement.
TGCAAAAATACGAACAACATGTCTTAACAGAAACATCAACTGTAACATGCATTCTGTGTTTTCAGCTTTCTAATGGTTACATTTAGCTCAGGAACTAAGAATGCCTTGCTTTTCCTCTGTCTATACAGCAGGTTTCTTCATTAGGTTGTATGGTGATTTTCAACTCTAATATAGCAACTAATGTGTACATTCTACACAAAACTATCAAATATGCATGGCCGGGTGGTACAGCTGTTTATGCGAAAATCCAAACAACATGTCTTAACAAAAATATCTGTAACATGCGTTCAGTGCTTTCAGCTTTCTAGTAGTTGCATTTAGCTCAGGAACTAAGAATTCATTGCTTTTCATTTATCTTTACAACAGGTTTCTTCATTATTGTGTATGGTTTATTTTCAGCTGTAATATAGCACCTTTTTTTTTTTACATCCGATTTAAAGAATGAAGTATGCATGGCAGGGTGTTACTAGTGTTTCTGGCAAAATCCAAACATGTCTTAACAGAAACATCAACTGTAACATGCATTTAGTGTGGTTTTTTTTGCTTTCTAATAATTGGATTTAGCTCTGGGGTGGACAGTGGGGAGGATGTCACTTTGGTGGAGAGTGAGGAGAATGTCCCTGTGGTGTACAGTTGTGTAGATGTCCTTGTGGTGGACAGTGAGGACCACATCCTTGTGGTGAACAGTGAGGAGGATGCCACTGTGGTGCACAGTGGGGAGCACAACCCTGTGGTGATTAGTGAGGAGGATCTCTGTAGTGGAGAGTGAGAAAGATGTCCCTGTGCTGGACAATGGTGAGCACAATGCTGCGGTGGACAGTGAGGAGTATGTTCCTGTAGTGGATAGTGAGAAGAATGTAGTTGTGGTGGACAGTTGGGGGGATAACACTGTCGTGGACAGTGTAAAGGAAGTCCGTGTGGTGAATGATGGGGAGCACATTCCTATGTTGGACAGTGAAGACGATGTCCCTGTGGACCAGAGTGGGGAGTAAACCCCTGTGGTGGACAGTGGGGAGGGTGTCACTGTGGTAGACAGTGGGGAGAATATCTCTGTGGTGGACAGTGACAAAAATGACACTGTGGTGGTCAGTGCAGAGCACATTACTGTCATGGACAGTGAAGAGTATGTCCCTGTGGTGAACATTGGAGAGGACTTTCTTGTTTTGGACAGTGAAGAGGATGTCCCTTTGAGGAACAGTGGAGAGAAAATCGCCATTGTGGATATTTGTGGGTATGTCTGTGTGATGGAGAGTGGGGAGCACATTCCTGTGGTGGACAGTGGGGAAGATGTCACTTTGGTGGAATGAGAGGGGGATGTTCTTGTGGTGGAGAGTGGGGTGGACATCTCTGTGGGGGACAGTGGGGTGAATGTACACCTAGTGTACATTAGAGATAACACTAGTGTACAGTAGAGAGAATGTCCCTGTGGTGGACAGTGAGGAGGATGTCCCTGTGATGGACAGTGGGGAACACATTATTGTGGTAGACAGTAAAAAGGATGTCCCTGTGGTGAACACTGGTGTACACACAGGAATGTGCACTGATGTGTACACTGGTGTGTACATTCCTCTGGTGTACAGTGAGGAGGATGTCCCTGTGATGGAGAGGGGGGAGACATCACTGTGGTGAATAATGAGATGGTGTCCCTGTGTTGGACAGTGGGGAGGATGTTCCTGTGGTGGACACTGGAGAGCACCTTCCTGTGGTGGATATTTTGGAGGATGTCCCTGTGCAGGACAGTGGGGAAGATGTCTCTGTGGTGGACAGTGTGGAGAATGTCCCAGTGTTAGACAGTGAGGAGGATGTCCATGTGGTGGACAGTGGGGAGCACATCCTTGTGGTAGACAGAGAAGAGGATATTCCTGTGGTGGACAGTGGGGAGGATATACCTGTGGTTGACACCAATGAAGATGTCTCTGTGGTGGAAACTGGTGAGCACATTCCTATGGTGGACATTGAGGAAGATGTTCCAGTGGTGGACAGTGGTTAGCAAATCCCTGTGGTAGACAGTGGGGAGAATGTCCCTGTGGTCAGCAGTTAGGAGCGCATCCCTGTGGTGGGCAGCATGGAGGATGTCCCTCTGGTGTACCATTGGGAAAATGTCCCTGTGGTGTAAAATTGAGAGAATATCACTGTGGTAGACAGTGAGGAGGATGTCTCTGTCATACCTGTTTTGGACATTGAGGATGATGTCCCTGTGGTGGACAGTAGGGAGCTCATTTCTGTGGTGGACAGGGGAAAGTTGTCCCTGTGTTGGTCAGTGTGGAAAATGTCTCTGTGATGGACATTTGTGAGGATGACCCTATGTTGGAGAGTGGGAGAGAAGTCCCTGTGATGAACAGTGGGGAGGTTGTCCCTGTGGTTGACACTGGGAAGCATATCTATGTGATGGACAGTAGGGAGGATGTCCCTGTGGTAGATCTTTTAGATCAATTGGGTTTTAGAGGTATTATGTCAGTCACGCTTGCCTCTTTTCTCCACATCCCTCCTTCTTTTCAGACTAGAGGATTTCCCAGAATCTCAGTTAAACTACTTATGTGCCTTAACTATTTAGTCTTGTGTATTTCTGTGTGTGTGTTCCTGTGTGTGTGTGTGTGTGTGTGTGTGTGTGTGTGTGTGTGCAAGTGCTATCCAGTGTGTTTTGGGGGCACATGTGTTGCCAGGATAACTGTGAGGTCAGAGGATGACTTCACTTATTGAATCGTACTTGGTGCAAGTCCCTTGTTTTTTCTCACTGAATATACCAGTGTCCTGTGAGCTAGGGATTCTCCTGTCTTTACTTCCCACCTCAGTGTAAGAAAACTATGAATAGCCTGTGCCTAGCATTGTTTGAGTTCTGAGATCCCAAGACCTCGAGCTTGATTTGCTGCTCATGTATGCATACAGCAGGTTTCTTGACTATGTTGTATGGTGATTTTGAGCAATTTACTTGTACATTCTATTTAAAAGAATAAAATACACATGGCCAGGTGGTACAACTGTTTATGCAAAAATCCAAACGACATGTCTTAACAGAAAGACCACCTGTAAAATGCATTCAGTGCTTTCAGCTTTCAAGTAGTTGCATTTAGCTCAGGAACTAAGAATTCATTGCTTTTCATTTATCTTTACAACAGGTTTCTTCATTATGTTTTATTGCGGTTTTCACCTGTAGCATAGCAATTTTTTTTTTTTACATTCTATTTAAAAGAATGAAGTATGAATGGCAGGGTGTTCCTAGTGTTTCTGGCAAAATGCAAACAACATGTCTTAACAGGAACATCAACATACATTTAGTGTTTTTTTTTTTCTTTTTTTGCTTTCTAATAATTGGATTTAGCTCTGGGGTGGACAGTGGGCAGGATGTCACTTTGGTGGCCAGTGAGGAGAATGTCCCTGTGGTGTACAGTTGTTAGGATGTCCTTGTGGTGGACAGTGGGGAATCACATCCTTGTGGTGAACTGTGAGGAGGATGCCACTCTGGTGCACAGTGGGGTGCACAGACCTGTGGTGATTAGTGAGGAGGATCCCTGTAGTGGAGAGTGAGAAAGATGTCCCTGTGCTGGACACTGGTTAGCACATTGCTGTGGTGGACAGTGAGGAGGATGTACCTATAGTGGACAATGTGGAGAATGTAGCTGTGGTGGACAGTTGGGAGGATAACACTGTGATGCACAGTGTCAAGGATGTCCCTGTGGTGAATGGTGGGGAGCACATTCCTATGTTGGACAGTGAATAGGATGTCCCTGTGGTGGACAGTGGGGAGCAAATCCCTGTGGTGGACAGTGGGGAGGTTGTCACTGTGGTCAAGAGTGGGGAGAATATCATTGTGGTGGACAGTGACAAGGATGACACTGTGGTGGCCAGTGCGGAGCACATTACTGTCATGGACAGTGGACAGTGGGAAAAAATCCCTGTTGTGGATATTTGTGGGTATGTCTGTGTGATGGAGAGTGGGAAGCACATTCCTGTGTTAGACAGTGGGGTGGATGTCTCTGTGGTGGAAAGTGGGGTGAATATTCCTCTAGTGTACAGTAGGGAGAATGACCCTTTGGTGGCCAGGGGGGAGGATGTCCCTGTGTTTTAGAGTGGACTGGATTATCTGCTGTGGACACTGGTGAGCATAACCTTGTGGAGTATTTTGGGATGCTGCCCCAGTGGTGGAAATTGTTTAAGATGTTCCTGTGGTGGACAGTGAGGAGGATGTAGCTGTGGTGACAGTGGGGAGCAAAATTCTGTGGTAGGCAGTGGGGAGAGTGATGGACAACTGTGATGGACAGTTGGGAGAATGTCCCTGTTTTGAACATTGTGGAAGATGTTTCTGAGGTGGACAGTTCGGAGCCCATTTCTTTGGTGGACAAGGGGAAGGCTGTCCTTGTGGTGGAGAGTGGGCAGAATGTCTCTGTGGTATAAACTGGTGAGAACAACCTTTTGGAGTACATTTGGCAGGCTGTTCCTGTGCGAGACAATGAGGAGGATGTCCCTGTGGTAGACAGTGAGGAGGATGTAGCTGTGGTGACAGTGGGGAGCACAATTCTGTGGTGGACAGTGGGAAGATGTCCCTGTGGAGGACAGTGGGGAGATGTCCCTTTCGTGGACAGTGTGGATGTTGTTCCTGTGGAGGACTGTGGGGAGGATGTCCCTGTGGAGGAGAGTGAAGGAATGTGCCTGTAGTGGATACTTGGGAGGATGAACCTCTGGCAGACAGTATGGAGGATGAACCTGTAGTGGAGAGTGGAGAGCACATCCTTGTGGCGGAAAGTGAGTAGGATGTCCCTTCTGATGGATAGTGGGGAGCACATTCTGTGGTGGATAGTGGGGAAGATATCCCTGTGGTGGACAGTAGGTAGCTCATTTCTATGGTGGACAGTGAGGAGAATGTCCCTGTCATGGATAGAAGGGAGAATGTCCCTCTGGTAGACATTGAGGAGGATGACACTATTGTGGACAGTTGTGAGCAAATTTTTGTGGTGGACAGGGAGAAGGATGTCCCTGTGGTCGAGAGTGGGGAGCATTTCCCTGTGGAAGACAGTGGGGAGGATGTCCCTGTGGAGAACAGTGGGGAGGATGTCCCTGTGGTGGACAGTGGGGAGCTCATTTATGTGGTGTACAGGGTGGAGGATGTCCCTGTGTTTGAGAGTGGATAGGATATATCTGTGGTGGACACTGGTGAGCACAACGTTGTGGAGTATATTTGGGAGGCTGTCCCTGCGGTGGACAGTGAGGAAGATGTCACTGTGGAGGACAGCGAGGAGGATGTATCTGTAGTGGCAGAGGGGAACACAAGTCTGTGGTGGACATTGGGGAGAATATCTCTGTGGTGGACAGTGGAGAGAATGTATCTGTGGTGGACAGTGGAGTGCAAATCGCTTGTATGGACAGTGAGGAATATTTCCCTGTCATTGACAGTGGGGAAATGTCCCTTTGGTGCACAGTTTTAAGGATGTTCTTGTAGTGTACAGTGAGGAGGGTGTCCCTGTTTTGGACAGTGAGGAGCATATCCTAGTGGTGGACAGTAAGTAAGATGTCCCAGTTTTGAAAATTGAGATGTCCCTGTAGTGACCAGTGGGGAGCTCATTTTTTTTTTTTTTGTGGACAAGGGGAAGGATATCTTTGTCGTGGAAAGTGGGGAGAAAGTCTCTGTGGTATACACTGGTGAGCACAATGTTTTGGAGTACATTTGGGAGGTTGTCCCCATGCTAGACAGTGAGGAAGATGTCTCTGTGGTGGACAGTGAAGAGTATGTAGCTGTGGTGACAGTGGGGAGCAAAATTCTGTGGTGGACAGTGGGGAGGATGTCCCTGTGGAAAAGAGTGGGGGAATGTCCCTGTAGTGAACAGTTGGGAGGATGTACCTCTGAGAGACAGTATGGAGGATGTCCCTGTGGTGGACAGTGGGGAGCACATGTTGTGGTGGAAAGTGAGTAGGATGTCCCTTCTGGTGGATAGTGGGGAGCACATTCTGTGGAGGATAGTGGGGAAGATATCCCTGTGGTGGACAGTAGGTAGAATATTTCTATGGTGGACAGTGAGGAGAATGTCCCTGTCATGGACAGAGCAGAGAATGTTCCTCTGGTAGACATTGAGGAGGATGACCCTGCTGTGGTCAATTGTGAGCAAATTTTTGTGGTGGACAGTGAGGAGGATGTCCCTGTGGTGGACAGTGGGGAGACACTCCTGTGGTGGATAGTGTGGAGGATGTCCTTATTGTGGACAGTTGGTAGGATGTCACTGTGGTGGACACTGGGGAGAAGGTCTGTGTGGTGGATGGTTGTGAGGATGTCCCTATGGTGTACAGTGAGAAGGATGTCCTTGTTTTGGACAGTGTAGAACACATCCAGGTGGTGGACAGTGGGTAAGATATCTCTATGGTGGACAGTGAGGAAGATGTTTCTTGTGGACAGTGGGGAGCACATTCCTGGGGTGGACAGTGATGAGGATGACCCTATGGTTGACAGTGGGAAGGAAGTCCCTGTGGTGTATGGTGGGAAGATTGTCCCTGTGGTGGATAGTTGGAATGATGTCTCTGTGGTGGACATTGAGGAGGATATCCCTGTGGTGGACAGTGGGAGAAAAACATTGTCGTGGACAGTGAGGAGAATGTCCCTGTGGTGGACAGTGGGTAGGACATCCTTGTGGTGGATAGTGAGAAGGATGTCCCTGTGGTGTATAATGGTGAGCACATTCCTGTGGTGGACAGTGAAGAGGACATCCCTTTGATGGACAGAGGGGAGACATCACTGTGGTGTATAGTGATGATGATGTTCCTGTGATGGACAGTGGGGAGGATTTGCCTGTGGTGGACACTGGAGAGCACATGGCTGTGGTGGATAGTGGGGTGAATGTCCCTTGGTGGAGAGTCGGGAGCACATACCTGTTGTGGACAGTCAAGAAGATGTCCCTCTGGTGGACAGTGTGGAAAATGTCCCTGTGGAGGACAGTTGATAAGATGTCCCTGTGGCAGACAGTGAGGAGGATGTCTCTGTGGTGGACACTAGTGAGCACAACCTTGTGGTGGACAGTTGGAGGCTGTCCCTGTGGTGGACAGTGCATAGAAATGTCCCTGTGGTTGACTGTTGGGAGCACATCCTTGTGGTGGATGATAAAGACAATGTCCCTGTGGTAGACAGTGAGGAAAATGTCCCTGTGGTGGACGTGTAGAGCACATCCCTGTGGTTGACAGTACAGCAAATATCCCAGTGGTGGACAGTTGGGGACATATCCCTCTGGTGGACAGTGTGCAGGATGTCCCTGTGGTAGACAGTCAGAAGAATATTCATTTAGTGGACAGTTGGTAGGATGTCCCTATGTTGGACAGTTGGGAGGATATCCCTGTGGTGGACAGTGAGAAGCATGTCCCTGTGGTGGACAGTGGGGAGCACTTTCCTGTGGTAGACATTGAGGAGATGTCCCAGTGGTGGATAGTGTGGAGCAAATCTCTGTTGTGGAAGGTGGTTAGGATGTCTATGTGGTGGGCAGTGGGGAGCACATTCCTGTGGTAGACAATGGGGAGGATGGCCATTTGGTGGATTTTAGGGAGAAGGTCCGTGTTGTGGATATTTGGGAGAATGTCCCTGTGGTGGACAGTTAGAAGTATATCCCTGAGACAGACAGTGGGGAGCTCATTCCTGAGATGGAAAGTGAGGCAAATGTCCCTTTGGTGGACACAGGTGATCATGTCCCTGTAGTAGACAGTGGGAAGGATGTCCAAGTAATGGACACTGATGAGCACATTACTGTGGTAGATAGTGAGGAGGGTGTTCCTGTTGTGGACAGTTGGGAGATATCACTGTGGTGGACAGTGGGGAAGATGTCCCTCTGTTGGACAGTGGGGAGCATGTCCCTGTACTGGATTGTGTGGAGGCTGTCCCAGTGGTGGAGTGTGGGGAGAATATCCCTGTGGTGGACAATTTGGAGGATGTTTCTGTGGTGGACAGTGAGGAGGATATCCCTGTGGTGGACAGTGGGGAGCAAATCCCTCTGCTGGACAGTGTGGAGCAAATCCCTGTGGTGGACTGTGGGGATGATGTCCCTGTGGCGGAGAGAGGGAAAAATGTCCCTTTGGTGGAGAGTTGGGAGGATGTCCCTGTGGCAGACAATGAGGAGGATGTCCCTCTTATGGACAGTGGGGAGCACATTCTTGTGGTGGACAGTGAGGAACACATCCCTGTGGTGGAGTGTGGGTAGCACATTACTGTGGTGGTCAGTGAGGAGAATGTCCCTGTGGTAGACAGTGGGGAGAATGTCCCTCTGGTAGACAATTGGGAGAATGTACCTGTGGTGGACAGTGAGGAGGATCTCCTTGTGGAAGACACTGTGAAGCACATCCAGGTGGTGTACAGTGAGGAGCATGTGCCTGTGGTGGAAAGAGTAGAGGATGTCCCTGAGCTGGACAGTTAGTAGGATATCCCTGTGAAGGACACTGGTGAGAACATTATGTGATAGACTTTGAGGAGGATGTCCCTGTGGTCGACACTGGGAAAACATCAATGTGGTGGATAGTAAGGAGGATGTCCCTGTGGTGGACAGTGGTTAGAATGTCCCTGTAGTGGACACTGGTGAGCATATTCCAGTGGTGGACAGTGAGGAGGATGTACCTGTGTTGGACAGTGTGGAGCACATACCTGTGGTGGACCATGTGGACACATCCTTGTGGTGGACAGAGAGGAGAATGTTTCTGTGGTGGACAGTTGGGGGCACAATCCTGTGGTGGATAGTGTGGAGAATGTCTTTGAGGCCGACTGTGGGGTGGATGTCCCTGTGGTGGACAGTTGGGAAAATGTCCCTGTGATGGACCGTGAGGAGGATGTTCCTGTGGTCGACAGTGAAGAGGATGTTTCTGTGGTGGACACTGGTGAGCATGTTCCTGTCGTGGACAGTGATGAGGATGTCCCTGTTGATGACACTGGAGAGCAAATCCTTGTTGTGGACAGTGGGGAGGATGTTCCTGTGGTCAAAAGTGGGTTGCACATCACTGTGTTGGACAGCTTGGAGGATGTCCCTAGGGTGGACAGTGGAGAAAATGTCCCTGTAGTGGACAGTTCAGAGAATGTCCCTGTGGTGGACAATGAAGAACAAATCCCTGTGGTGGACAGTGGTCAGATTGTCCTTGTCATGGACAGTGGGGAACAAATGCCTGAGGTGGACAGTGGGGAGGAAGTCCTGTGGTGGACAGTATGGAGCAAATCCCTGTCGTGGAAAGTGAGGAGGATGTTCCTGTGGTGTACACTGTGGAGAATGTCCCTGTGGTGGAGAGTTGGGAGGATTTCCCTGTGGTGGACAGTTATGAGGACATCCCTGTAGTGGACAGTGGGAGGATGTCTCTTTTGTGGACACTGGTGAATACTACCTTGTCATGGACAGTTTGGAGGATGTTCCTGTGGTGGACAGTGAGGAGAATGTCCCGGTAGTGGACAGTGGGGAGTACATCCTTTTGGGGGACAATGAGGAGGATATCCTTGTGGTGGACAGTGAGTAGCATGTACTTGTGGTGGATGGTGGGGAGCACATTTTTGTGGTGGACAGTGGGGAGGATATCTCTGGGTTGGACAGTCGCTAAAATGTCCCTGTGGTGGACAGTGGGGAGAATATCCCAGTGGTGGACAGTTGGGAAGGTGACCCTGTGGTGGACAGTGAGGAGGATGTCCCTTTGGTGGATGGTGGGGAGCACAATCTTATGGTGGATATTGGGAAAGATATCCTCTGGTGGACTGCTGAGAGGAAGTCCTCTGGTATACAGGGAGGAGGATGTCCCTGTGTTGGACAGCGTGGAAATATCCCTATCTTGGACAGTGGGGAGCACATCCTTGTGGTGGACAGTGACTAGGATGACCCTGTGGTGGACACTGTGAGCACATTTCTGTGGTGGATAGTGAGGTGGATGTCACTGTCATGGACACTGGTGAGCATATTTTTGTGGTGGACAGTGAGGAGGATGAATCGCTACTTGACAGTCAGGAGCAAATCCTTGTGGTGGACAGTTGAGAGGATGTTCATGTGGTGTACAGTAAGGAGGATGTCCCTGTGTTGGTCAGTGGGAAGCACATTCCTGAGGTGGACAGTTAGGAGGATATCCCTGTCATGGATAGTGGGAAGCATATCCCTGTGGTGTACAGTAGGGAGGATGTCCCTGTGGTGGACAGTCAGAAGAACATCCATTTAGTTGACAGTTGGTAGAATGTCTCTATGCTGGACAGTAGGGAGGATATCCCTGTGGTGGACAGTAAAGAGGAAGTCCCTGTGCAGGACACTGGTGAGCACATTCCTGTGGTGGACAGTGAGTAGCATGTAGCTGTCGTGGACAGTGGGGAGCATATTCCTGTAGTGGACAGAGGGGACGATGTCTCTCTGTTTGACTTTGGGGAGATTGTCCCTGTGGTAGACAGTTTAGAGGATATCCCTGTGGTGGACCGTGAGGAAGATATCCCTGTGTTGGACAGTGGGGAGCACATCACTGTGGTGTTTGGTGGGGAGAATGTCACTGTGGTGGAAAATGGGGAGCAAATCCCTGAGGTGGACATTGGGCATCTTGTCCTTGTGGTGGACAGTGGGGAGCAAATCTCTGAGTTTGACAGTGGGGAGGATTACCTTGTGGTAGACAGTGTGTTGAATGTCCCTGTGGTGGACAACTGGGAGGATTTTCCTGTGGTGGAGATTGAGGAGGTCATCCCTGTGCTGGACAATGTGAGGATGTCCATATGGTGGACAGCAGGGAGTACATCCTTGTAGTCGACAATGAGGAGAATGTCCCTGTGGTGGACAGAGAGTAGAATGTAGCTATGGTGGACAGGGGAGCAAATCCCTGTCATGGACAGTGAGGAGGATGTCCCTGTGGTGGAGACTGTGGTGAATTTCAATGAAGTGGACAGTTGGGAGAATTTCTCTGTGGTGGACAGTGAGAAGGACATCCCTGTGGTGAACAGTGCGATGATGTTCATGTGGTGGACAGTGGGGAGTACATCCTTGTGTTGGCCATAGGTTGTATGGTGATTTTCAGCTGTAATATAGCAACTTTTTGTACATTCTATTTAAAAGAATAAAGTATACATTGCCGGATGGTATTATTGTGTATGTGAAAATCCAAACATCACCTCTTAACTGAAATTTAGTGGTTTTTGCATTCTTATAGTTGGATTTAGCTCTCTGGTGGAAAGTGGGGAGGATGTTACTGTGGGGACAGTGGGAAGAATGCCCCTGTAGTGAACAGTTTGGAGGATGTCCCTGTTGTGGACAGTGGGTACAACATACCTGTGGTGGACAGTGAGGAGGATGTAGCTGTGGTGGATAGTGGGGAGCACATTCCTGTGGTGGATATTGGGGAGGATGACTCTGTGGTGGACAGTGAGGAAGATGTCCCTTTGGAGGACAGTGGGGAGAATGTCCCTGGGTTGGACAGTGAGTAGGATGTCCCTGTGGTGGACTGTGTGGAGGATCTCCCTCTGGTGGAGAGTTGGGAGCAAATGCTTGTGGTGGATAGTTGGAAGGATGTTCCTGTGGTCTACAGTGGGTAGCAAATCCCTGTTGTGAACAGTGGGGAGAATGTCCCTCTGGTGTACAGTGGGGAAAATATCCATATCATGGACAGTTTGTAGGATATCCCTGTGGTGGACAGTGAGGAGGATGTCCCTGTGATGGACTGTTGGGAGGATAACCCTGCTGTGGACAGTAGGGACGATGTCCCTGTGGTCGACAGTGTGGAGAATATCACTGTGATGGACATTTGGGAAGATGTCCCTTTAGTGGACAGTTTGTAGGATGTCCCAGTGGACAGTGAGGAGGAAGTCCCTGTGGGGGACACTGGTGAGCACATTCCTGTGGTGGACCGTTAGGAAGATGTCCCTTTGGTGAACAGTGTGGAGCAAATCTCTGTATTGGACATTGGTGATGATATCACTTTGGTGGATAATGAGGAGGATATCCCTGTGGTGGACAGTGGGGAGTACATCCCTATTGTGAATATTGGGGAAGATGTCCCTGTGGTGTGCAGTGGGGAACAAATCCATGTGGTGGACTTTGGGGAGGATGTCCCTATGGTAGACAGTGCTGAACACATCCCTGTGGTGAACAATGGGGATATGTCCCAGAGGTAGAAAGTGGGGAGCAAATCCCTGTGCTGGACAGTCAGGAAGATGTCACTGTTTGAACAGTGTGGATAATGTATCTGTGCTGGACAGTTGTGATGATGATGCTGTGGTAGATAGTGGGAAGTGTAAAGGAAGTCCCTGTAAAGGACATTGAGGAGGATGTCCCTGTGGTGGACAGTTAGAAGGATGTTCTTGTGTTCAACAGTGGGGAGCGTATCCCTCAGTTGAAGGACATCTGGGTTCTTTCCAGCTCTTGGCTATTATAAATAAGGCTGCTATGAACATAGTTGAGCATATGTCCTTGTTGTATGTTCGAGCATCTTCTGGGTATATCTAGCAGTGGTATAGCTGGATCCTCAGGTAATGCTATGTCCAATTTTCTGAGGAATTGCCACACTGATTTCCAAAGTGGTTGCACCATCTTGCAGTCCCACCAAAAATGGAGGAGTGTTCCTCTTTCTCCACACCCTCGTCAGCTTCTACTATCACCTGAGTTTTTAATCTTAGCCATTCTGACTGGTGTGAGATGGAATCACAGGGTTGCTTTGATATGCATTTCCCTGATGACTAAGGATACTGAACATTTCTTTAGGTGCTTCTCGGCCATTCGAGGTTCCTCCATTGAAAATTCTTTGTTAAGGTCTATACCCCATTTTTTAATAGGGTTATTTGTTTGTCTGGAGTCTAATTTCTTGAGTTCTTTGTATATATTGAATATTGCGCTCTATCAGATGTAGGATTGGTAAAGATCTTTTCTCAATGTGTTGGTTGTCGGTTTGTCTTATTGACAGTGTCCTTTGTCTTACAGAAACTTTGCAATTTTATGAAATCCCATTTGTCAATTCATGATCTTAGAGCATATGCCATTGGTGTTCTCTTCAGGAACTTTTCCCTTGTGCCCAAGTATTCGAGGCTCTTCCCCACCTTCTCTTCTATTAGTTTCAGTGTATCTGGTTTTATGTGAAGGTCCTTTATCCACTTAGACTTGAGCTTTGTACAAGGAGATAAGAATGGATCAGTTTTTATTCTTCTACATATTGTCCTCGAGTTGAACCAGCACCATTTGTTGAAAATGCTGTCCTTTTTCCACTGGATAGTTTTAGCTCCTTTGTCAAAGATCAAGTGACCATAGGTGTGTGGGTTCATTTCTGGGTCTTCAATTCTATTCCATTGATCTTCCTGCTTGTCTCTGTATCAATACCAAGTAGTTTTTAATCACTATTGCTCTGTAGTACAGCTTGAGGTCAGGAATGGTGATTCCTCCAGAAGTTCTTTTATTGTTGAGAATAGTTTTCACTATCCTGGGTTTTTTGTTATTTCATATAAATTTGAGAATTTCCTTTTCTAACTCTGTGAAGAATTGAGTTGGGATTTTAATGGGAATTGCATTGAATCTGTAGATTGCTTTTGGCAAGATGGCCATTTTTATTATATTAATCCTGCCAATCCATGAACATGGGTGATCTTTCCATCTTCTGAGATCTTCTTCAATTTCTTTCTTCATGGACTTGAAGTTCTTGTCATTCACTTGCTTTGTTAGATTCACATCAAGGTATTTTATATTATTTGCAACTATTGTGAAGGGTGTCATTTCCCTAATTTCTTTTTCAGTCTGTTTATCTTTCATGTAGAGGTAGGTTACTGATTTGTTTGAGTTGATGTTATAACCAGCCACTTTGCTGAAGTTGTTTTTCAGTTTTAGGAGTTCTCTGGTGGAAGTTTTGGGGTCACTTAAGTATACTGTCATGCCATCTGCAAATAGTGATATTTTGACTTCTTCCTTTCCTATTTGTATCCCTTTGACTATTTTTGTTGTCTAATTGCTCTGACTATGACTTCCAGTAGTATGTTGAATAGGTAGGGGGAGAGTGGGCAGCCTTGTCTAGTCCCTGATCTTAGTGGGATTGCTTCAAGTTTCTCTCCATTTAGTTTGATATTGGCTACTGGTTTGCTGTAAATTGCTTTTACTATGTTTAGGTAGGGGCCTTGAATTCCTGATGTTTTCAAGACTTTTATCATGAAGGGACGTTGAATTTTGTCAAATACTTTCTCAGCTTCTAGTGAGATGATCATGTGGGTTTTTTTCTTTGAGTTTGTTTATATAGTGGATTACATTGATGGATTTCCAAATATTGAACCATCCCTGCATTCCTGGGATAAAACCTACTTGATCATGATGGATGATTGTTTTGATGTGTTCTTGTATTTGGTTTGCTAGGATTTTATTGAGTATTTTTGCATCAATGTTCATAAGGGAGATTGGTCTGAAGTTCTCTTTCTTTGTCGGGTCTTTGTAGGGTTTGGGTATGAGTGTAATTGTAGCTTCATAGAACGAGTTGGGTAGTGTTCCTTCTGTTTCTATCTTGTGGAATAGTTTGAAGAGAATTGGTATTAGGTCTTCCTTGATGCTCTGATAGAATTCAGCACTAAAACCAACTGGTCCTGGGCTTTTTTTAGTGGGGAGACTTTTAACAACTGCTGCTATTTCCTTAAAGGTTATGGGAGTATTTAGATGGTTTATCTGCTCCTGATTTAACTTTGATACCTGGTATCTGTCTAGGAAGTTGTCCATTTCATCCAGGTTTTCCAGTTTTGTTGAATATAGGCCATTGTAGTAGGATCTGGTGATTTTTTTAATTTCTTCAGTTTCTGTTGTTATGTCTCCCTTTTCAGTTCTGATTTTATTAATTTGGATACTGTCTCTGTGCCCTCTGGTTAATCTGGCTAACGGTTTATCTATCTTGTTGATTTTCTCAAAGAACCAGCTCCTGATTTTGTTGATATTTTGTATTGTTCTTTCTGTTTCTATTTGGTTGATTTCAGCGCTGAGTTTGATTATTTCCTGCCTTCTACTCCTCCTGGGTGTATTTGCTTCTTTTTGTTCTAGAGCTTTTAGTTGTGCAGTCAAGTTGTTAGTGTGTGCTCTCTCCAGTTTCTTTTTGTAGGCACTTAGAGCTATGAGTTTTCCTCTTAGCACTGCCTTCATGGGGTCCCACAAGTTTTGATATGATGTGTCCTCATTTTCATTGAATTCTAAAAAGTCTTTAATTTCTTTCTTTATTTCTTCCTTGACCAAATCATCATTGAGTAGAGAGTTGTTCAGTTTCCATGTGCACGTGGCTTTTCCATTGGTTTTGTCATTATTAAAGACCAGTCTTAGTCCGTGGTGATCTGAAAAGATGCAAGGGATTATTTCAATCTTTTTGTATCTGCAGAGGACTGTTCTGTGACCAATTATATGGTCTATTTTGGAGAAGGTACCATAAGGTGCTAAGAAAAAGATATATTCTTTTGTTTTAGGATGAAATGTTCTATAGATGTCTGTTAAGTCCATTTGGTTCATAACTTCTGTTAATGTCAAAGTGTCTCAATTTAGTTTCTGTTTCCATGATCTGTCCATTGCTGAGAGTGGGGTCTTGAAATCCCCCACTATTATTGTGTGAGGTGTAATGTGTGTTTTGAGCTTTAGTAAAGTTTCTTTTATGTATGTAGGTGCCCTTGCATTTGGGGCATAGATGTTCAGAATTGAGAGTTCACCTTGGTAGATTTTTCCTTTGATGAGTATGAAGTGTCCTTCCTTATCTTTTTTGATTAATTTTGGATGGAAGTTGATTTTATTTGATATTAGAATGGCTACTCCAGCTTGTTTCTTGGGACCGTTGGCTTGGAAATTTGTTTTCCACCCTTTTATTCTGAGGTAGTGTCTGTCTTTGTCTCTGAGGTGCGTTTCTTGTTTGCAGCAAAATTCTGGGTCTTGTTTATGTATCCAGTCTGATAGTCTGCGTCTTTTTATTGGGGAATTGAGACCATTGATGTTAAGAGATATTAAGGAAAAATTATTTTGGCTTCCTGTTATTTTTGTTATTAGAGTTAGAATTATGTTTGTATAGTTACCTCCTTTGGGGTTGTTGGAAGATTACTTCCTTGCTTTTTCTAGGTTGTAGTTTCCCTCCTCGTGTTGGCGTTTTCCATCAATTATCCTTTGAAGTGCTGGATTTGTGAGAAGATACTGTGCACATTTGGTTTTGTCATGGAATATCTTGGTTTCACCATCTATAGTGATTGAGAGTTTTGCTGGGTATAGTAATCTGGGCTGGCAATTGTGTTCTCTTAGGGTCTGTATGATGTCAGTCCAGGCTCTTCTGGCTTTTATACACTGTGGTGAGAAGTCTGGTGTAATTCTTATAGGTCTGCCTTTATATGTTACTTGACCTTTTTCCCTTACTGCTTTTCGTATTTTTTCTTTGTTTTGTGCATCTGATGCTTTGATTATTATGTGACTGGAGGTATTTCTTTTCTGGTCTAGTCTATTTGGTGTTCTGTAGGCTTCTTGTATGTTTATGGGCATCTTGTTCTTTAGGTTAGGGAAGTTTTCCTCAATAATTTTGTTGAAGATATTTACTGGCCCTTAAAGTTGGGAATCTTCATTCTCTTCTATACCTATTATCCTTAGGTTTGGTCTTCTCATTGTGTCCTGGATTTCCTGGATGTTTTGAGTTAGGAGCTTTTTTGCATTTTGCATTTTCTTTGACAACTGTGTCAATATTTTCCACCGTATCTTCTGCATTTGAGATTCTCTCTTCTATCTCTTGTATTCGGTTGGTGATGCTTGCGTCTATGACGCCTGATCTCTTTCTTAGGTTTTCTATCTCCATGGTTGTCTCTCTTTGAGCTTTCTTTATTGTTTCTATTTCCATTTTCAGGTCCTGAATATTTTTCTTTAATTCCTTCTTTGTGTTTTCTTGCATTTCTTTAAGGGATTTCTGTGATTCCTCTTTAAGGGCTTCTACATGTTTACTTGTACTCTCCTGTATTTCTTTAAGGGAGTTACTTAATTCCTTCTTATAATCCTCTATCATCATCATGAGAAGTGATTTTAATTCTGAATCCTGCTTTTCTGGTGTGATAGGGTGTCCAGGGCTTGCTATATTGGGAGAACTGGGTACTGATTATGCCAAGAAACTTTGGTTTCTGTTGCTTATGTTCTTGCACTTGCCTTTCGCCATCTGGTTAACTCTAATGTTACCTGTCCTCACTGTGTAAGACTGGAGTCTGTATTTCCAGTTATCTTGCTTGTGACAGAGCTCCTCAGAGTCCAGATGTCTCTGTGGTCTTATGATCCTAATCTCCTGGGTGAAAGAGCTCCTGGGTCTCAGGCCACCTCTTGGATCTGGAAATCCTTCTGCTCTGGGTGCAGTGGTTCCTCTAGGATGGCTCAGTATACGCTGTCTCCCAAGTGCAAACCACCTTGGTGTCTGCTGCTCTGAGTGTAGTAGCTCCTTGGCTGCTCTGAGTGCAGTGGCTCCTCTAGGATGGCTTGGGATTCAGTATCTCCACAGGAGCAGACCAACTCTGTGTCTGCCCCAGCCCAAAGGACCAGGTAGGGGAGGAAGGGAAGTGGAATTCCGCAGGGGCAGGGTTTGGGTAGCTGGTGTGTCCTGAATGTCCCTGGCTCCCAGATGTATCTCTGGGGCTTAGGGAGTGAGATGGAATTCTTACCGGCTGCTTTGAGTGCAGTGGGTCCTCTAGGATGGCTGAGGATTCAGTATCTCCACAGGAGCAGACCAACTCTGTGTCTGCCCCATCCCAAAGGTGCTTACAGCTTTCTAATACTTCCATTTAACTCAAGAGTTAAGAATGCTTTGCTTTTCATGTGTCTATTCAGCAGGTTTCTTGATTAGATTGTATGGTGAATTTCAGCTCTAATATGGCAACCTACTTGGACATTTTATAGAAAACAATGAAATATGCATGGATGGGTGGTGTAAATGTTTAGGTGAAAATCCAAACAGATGCCTTAAGGGAAAGATCACCAGTAACATTCATTAAGTGTTTTCAGATTTCTAATTGATACATTTAGCTCTTGAATTAAGAATGCATTGCTTTCCATGGATTTATACAGCAGGATTCTTCATTATGTTGCATTGTGATTTTCAGAAGTAATTTAGCAACTTTTTGAACATTCTATTTATTTAAAAGAATGAAATATGCCTGGCTGGATGGTAGTATTTTTTATGCAAAAATCCAATCAACATGTTTTAACAGAAACATCACCTGTAACATGCATTTAGTTTTTTAGGTTTCTAATAGTTGGTTTTTGTTGTGTGATTGATGGTGGGGAGGATGTTAAAGTATTTGACAGTGGGGAGAATGTCCCTGTGTTGGACAGTAGGGAGGATGTCATTGTGGTGTACAGCACATCCCTCTGGTGAAGAGTGAAGGATGACACTGTGGTGGACAATACAGAGCACATGCCTGTGGTGGATAGTGAGGAGGATGTCCCTTTTGTGGACAGTCAGTAGCACATTCCTGTGGTGGACATTGAAGAGGATCCCTGTGGTGGACAGTGAGCAAGGTGTCCCTGTTTTGGACACTGGTGAGCACATTCCTGTGGTGGACAGTGGGGAGAATGTACTTGTGACGGACAGTTGGGAAATTTACATGTGGTGGACAATAAGGAGGATGTCCTTGAGGTGGACACTGGGGAGCAAATCCTTGTTGTGGACTTTGAGGAGGAAGTCCCTGTGGTGGACAGTGAGGATGATGTCCAAGTGGTTTACACTGGGGAACACATTGCGGTGGTGGACCTTGAGGTGGATGTTGCTGTGATGTACACTGGTGAGCACATTACTGTGGTTGAAAGTGAGGAGGATGTCACTGTGGTAGACCATTTGGATCAATTGGGCTTTAGAGGTATATCGTCAGTCATACTTGCCGCTATCATCCATCAAATTCTGTGCTTTTCAGATGAGAGGTAACCCCAGAATCTCATTCAACCTACTTATGTGCCTTAACTATCTAGAATGTGTGTGTGTGTGTGTGTGTGTGTGTGTGTATGTATGTGTCCTATCCAGTGTGTTTGTGGGGCACATCTGTTGCCAGGATTACTGTGTGTAGAGAGGATGACCTCATGTATTGATTCATACCTGGAACAGGTTCCCTGTTGGTCCACACTGCATATACCAGTGTCCCGTGAGCTGGGGATTCTCCTGTTTTTACCTCCTATGCCACTGTAGGAAAACTAGGATTAGCCTGTGCCCGGCATTGCTTGAGTTCTGAGATAAGAAGTCCTTGAGATTGCTTTGCTGTTCGTGTATCTATACAGCAGGTTTCTTCATTACATTTTATGGTTACTTTCAGCTGTAATATAGCAACTTACTTGTACATCCTATACAAATCAATGAAATATGCATGGATGGGTAGTACAATTGTTTATGTGAAAATCCAAAGAACTGAAATATAATGTGTAACATGCATTGAGTGTTTTCATCTTTGTAATAGTTGCATTTAGCTCAAAAATAAGAATGCTTGCTTTTCAAGTATCTATACAGCAGATTTCTTCATTAGGTTGTATGGTGATTTTCAGGTGTAATATAGCAACTTATTTGTATATTCTATGCTAAACAATGTAGTATGTATGGCTGGGTGGTACAATTGTTTATGGGAAAATCCAAACATGTTTTAACAGAAACATCACCTATAACATGCATTCAGTGTTTTCAGCTTTCTAATCAATGCATTTAACTCTGGAACTAAGAATGCATTGCTTTTCGTGTATCTATACAGCAGGTTTCTTCATTATGTTTTATGGCAATTTTCAGCTGTAATATAGCATTAACATTAATGTAAATAACATTTTTGTACATTCTATTTAAAAGAATGAAGTATGCATGATGAGTATGTACTAGTGTTTCAGAAAAAATCCAAAAAGAAAAAAGAATGACTTAACAGAAACATCACCTGTAACATGCATTTAGTGTTTTTAGCTTTTTAATAGTTGTATTGAGCTCTGTGGTGGACAGTGGGGAGCATGTCTCTGTTGTGGACAGTGGGGAAAATGTCCCTGTGGTAGATGTTTTGGAAGATATCCCTATGATGGACAGTTGAGATAGTGTCCTGTGGTGGACAGTAAAGAGCATGTCCCTGTGGAGGACATTTGTGAGCATATTCCTGTTGTGGACCGTGAAGAGGATGTCCCTGTGGTGGGCAGTATGGAGCACATTCCTGTTGTGGACAGTGAGGAGAATGTCCCTGTTGTTGACAGTGGGGATCAAATCCCTGTTGTTGACAGTGGGGAGGATATCTGTGTGATGGACATTGGAGAGCACATGCCTGTGGTAGACAGTAGGGAGGATGTCCTTGTGGTGGACATTGTTGAGAATGTCCCTGTGGTGGACAGTTCAGAGGATGTCTGTATGGTGGACAGTGAGGAGGATATCACTGTGGTGGACAGTGGGGAGCACATTCTTGTAGTGGAGAGTGAGGAAAATGACCCTGTTGTGGACACTAGTGAGCATATTCCTGTGGTGGACAGTGAGGAGGATGTCCCTGTGATGGACAGTTTGGAGGATGTCCCTCTGATGGACACTGGGGAGAACAAACTGGAAGTGGACAGTTGGGAGGATGTGCCTGTGGTGGACAATGAGGAGACTGTCCCTCTCAAGGACTGTGTGGAGCATATTCCTGTAGTGGACAGTGATGAAGATGTCACTGTGTTGGAAAGTGTGGAGCAAATCCCTATGGTGGACAGTGTTGAGGATATCCCTGTGGTGGAAAGTAAGGTGGATATCCCGGGGGGGTAGAGAGTGGGAGCACATCTCTGTGATGGATAGTGGGGAGGATGTCCCTGTGGTGGAAAGTGGGAAGCAAATCCCTGTGGTGAAAAGTGGGGAGGATATCCCTGTGGTGGATAGTGAGGAGGATGTACCTGTGGTGGACAGTGGGGAGTTTAACCCCTCTGTTGGGCAGTTGTGAGGATGTCCCTGTGGTGGACACTGGTGAGCTCATTCCTGTGGTGGACAGTGGGGATAATTTCACTATGGTGGACAGTGAGGAGGATGCCAGCATGGTGGACAGTGAGAATGATGTCCCTGTGGTGGACACTGGTGAGCACATTACAGTGGCGGACTGTGAGGAGGATGTCCCTGTGGTGGACACTGGTGAGCACCTTCCTGTGGTAAATAGTTTGGAGGATGTCCCTGTGGAGGACAGTGTGGAGGATGTCTCAGTGTTGGACAGTTGGGAGGATGTACCTGTGGTAGACAGTGAGGAGGATGTCCAAGTGGTGGACAGTGGGGAGCACATCCTTGTGGTGGACAGGGAAGAGGATGCTTTTGTGGTGAATATTGGAGAGATGTCCCTGTGGTGGACCGTTGGCAAGATGACCCTTTGCTGGACAGTGAGGGGGACGTTCTCTGGTGTACAATGTGGAAGAGCTCCCTGTGGTGGAGAGTGGTGAGCACATCCTTGTGTTGGATAGTGGGGAGAATATCCCTGTATAGGACAGTTGGGAGAATAACCCTGTGGTGGACAGTAAGAAGGAAGTCGTTGTGGTGGACAGGGGGGAGGGCATTCCTACGGTGTATAGTGAGGAGAATGTCCCTGTTATGGACAGTGGGTAGCACATATCTGTGGTGGACAGTTAGGAGGATCTCTTTGAAAGAATGTGAGAAAAGTGTTCCTGTGTCTGGACACATGTGAGCACATTCCTGTGGTGGATAGTGAAGAGGAGGTCCCTGTTGGGGTCAGTGGGTAGCACATTCCCGTCGTGGACAGTGAGGAGGATCACTTCTAGAGGACAATGAATAAGATATCTCTGTGGTGGACACTGGTGAGCACATTACTGTAGTGGATAGTGAGGAGGATGTCACTGTGGTGGACAGTGAGGAGAATGTCCCTGTGGTGGACAGTTGACAGGATTTTCCTGTGATGGACAGTGAGTATGATGTTCCTGTGGTGGACAGTGTGGAGAACTTCATTGTGGTGGACATTGAGGAAGAAGTCCCTGTGGTGGACAGTGAGGATGTCCCTGTGGTATATAGTGGGGAGCACATTCCTGTGGTAGACAGTGTGGAGAATGTCCCTGTGGTGAACAGTGAGGAGGATGTACCTGTTGTGGACCCTGGGTAGCACATCCTTGTGATGGACAGTGAGAAGCATGTTAATATGGTATATACTGGTGAGCTCAATCCTGTAGTGGACAGTGCAGAGACTGTCCCTTTGGTGGAAAGTGAGTAGAATGTCCCTTTGGTAGACAGTCAGTAGGATGTACCTGTGGTGGACCCTAGGGAGCACATATTTGTGTTGGACAGTGGGGAGAATGTTAATGTGGAGGACACTGGTGAGCACATTCCTGTGGTGGACAGTGCAGAGGATGTCCCTGTAGTGGACACTGGGGAGAATGTACCTCTGGTGGACAGTTAGCAGGAGAACCCTGAGGTGGACAATGAGGAGGATGTTCCTGTGTTGCATATTGGGGAGCACATCCTTGTGGTGGACAGTTGGGAGCATGTCCTAGTAGTTGACAGTGAGAAGTATATTCTTGTGGTGGAGAATGGCAAGAATATCCCTGTGGTGGACAGTTGGGAGGATGTCCCTGTGGAGGACACTGGTGAGCACATTCCTGTGGTGGACAGTGAGGAGAATGTCCTTGTGTGGACAGTGGGGAGCAAATCCATGTTGTGGACAGTGAAGAGGATATGTATGTGGTGAAGAGTGGGGAGCACATTTCAGTGGTGGACAGTGGGGAGGATGTCGCTGTGGTGGACAATGGGTAGCACATTCCTGTGGTGGACAGTGGACAGAATGTCCCTGTGGTGGACTGTGTTCAGGCTGTCCTTGAGGTGTACAGTTTGGAGAATATCCCTGTGGTGCACAGTGAGGAGGATGTCACTGTTGTGGACAGTGGGGAACACATTTTTATGGTGGAAAATAAGGAGGATATCCCTGTGGTGGAGAGTGAGGGTGATGTCTCTGTGGTGGACAGGTGGAGCATATTCCTGTGGTGGACAATGAGGAGGATATCCCTGTGGTGTACAAGGGTAGTAAATCCTATTGGTGGACAGTGGGAAGGGTGTCCCTGGCATGGACAGTGCATAGAATGTCCCTGTGGTGGACAGTTGAGAGGATGTCCCTATGGTGGACTATTGGGAGGATGTCCCTGTGGTGGAAGTCAGGAGGATGTCCCAGTGATTGACCCTAGTGAACACATTACTGTTGTGGACAGTGAGGAGGATGTCCTTGTGGTGGACAGTGTGGAGACTTTCCTGTGCTGGATACTGTGGAGGTTATCCTCATTGTGGACAGTTGGTAAAATGTCACTGTGGTGGAGATTGGGGAGAAGGTCCTTGTGGTGGACAGTTGTGAGGATGTCCCTGTGGTGTACAGTGAGGAGGATGTCCCTTTGATGGACAGTGTGGAACACATCCCTGTGGAGGACAGTGGGTAAAATATCGCTCTGGTGGACAGTGGGGAGGATGTATCCTGTGAACAGGGGGAAGCACAATCCTTTGGTGGACAGTGACAAGGATGACCCTGTGTTTGACAGTGAGAAGGAAGTCATTGTGGTGTACTGTGGTGAGGATGTCCCTGTGGTGGACAGTTGGCATGATGTCGCTCTGGTGGACAGTGAGTATGATGTATCTGTGGTGGACAGTGTGGAGCACATACTTGTGAACAGTGAGGGTAATATCTCAGTGGTGGACAGTGGGGAGGATATACCTCTGGTGGATAGTGTGTAGATTGTCCCTCTGGTGGAATTTGGGAGAATGTCCCTGTGGTGGACAATTGGGAGGATGTCCCTGTGGTGGACACTGGTGATCACATCCCTGTGGTGGACACTGGTGAGAGCACAACCGTGTGGTACACAGCTAGGAGACTGCCCCTCTGGTGGGCAGTGTGGAGGATGTCCCTGTGGTGGACTGTGGGAAGCACATCCTTGTGGTGGACAATAATAACAATGTCCCTGTGGTAGATAGTGAGGAGAATGTCTCTGTGGTGGACAGTGGTGTGCATATCCCTGTGTCGGACAGTGGGGAGAATGTCCCTGTGGGAGACAGTTGGGAAGTTATCCTTGTGGTGGACAGTGAGGAAGATGTCCCTTTGGTGGACACTGGTAAGCACATTCCTTTGGTGGATAGTCTGTAGGGTGTACCTGTGGAGGACAGTGAGGAGGATGTCCCTGTGGTGGACATGGAAGAGGTTGTCACTCTGGTAGACAGTGGGAAACACATCCTTATGGGCCACCTCCTTGTGGTGGACAGTGAGGACAATGTTCCTGTGGTGGACAGTGGGGAGGAAAACCATGTGGTGGATAGTGGGAAGGATGTTCCTGTGATGGGCTGGGGAGGATGTCCCTATGGTGGAGATTGTGGAGGATGTCCCTGTGGTGGACAGTGAGGAGGATGTCCTTGTGGTGGACAGTGCTTAGACATCACTGTGGTGGATAGTGAGGATGTCTTTATGATGGACAGTGGGAAGGATGTCCCTGTGGTGGACACTCATAAGTATATTTCTGCTGTGCATAGTCTGGAGGATGTCCCTGTGGAGGACAGTGGGGAGGATATCCCTGTGGTGGACAGTTTGGAGCATGTCCCAGTGGTGGACAGTTGGGAGTATGTCCTTGTGGTGGACAGTGGGGCCACATCATTGTGGTTTACAGTGAGGAGGATGTTCCAGTAGTGGAAAGTGGGCAGCACAACTCTGTGGTGGATAGTGGGGAGGATGTCTGTGTGGTGGAGTGTTGGGTGGATCTCCCAGTGGTGGACAGTTGGGAGGATGTCCTTGTGGTGGACATTGAGGAGGGTGTCCATGTGGTGGACAGACAAGAGGATGTTTCTAATGTTTCTATGGTGGACACTGGTGAGAATGTTTCTGTGCAGAAAAGTGATGAGGATGTCCTTGTGAATGACACTGTGCCACAAATCCTTGTGGGGGACAATGGGGAGGATTTCCCTGTGGTCAACAGTGGAGAGCACATCCCTGTGGTAGACAGCACAGAGGATGTTCCTTTGGTGGATAGTGGGGAAAATGTCCCTGCGGTGGACAGTTTACAAGATGGCCCTCTGGTCGACTTTGAGGAGAATGTCCCTGTGGTGGCCATGGGTAGCACATCCCTGTGGTGTTTAGTGGGGAAGATGTTACTGTGGAGGACAATGGAGAGCAAATTTCAGAGGTGGATATTTGGGAGGATGTCCCTCTGGTGGACATTTGGGAGGATAACTCTGTGGTGGACAGTGGGAAAAAAGGCCCTGTGGTGGACAGTGTGGGAAATGTCCCTCTGGGGGACAAATGAGAAGTTGTCCCTGAGGTATACAGTGTGGAGGATAGCCCTGTGTTGAACACTGGTGAGTATATTCCTGTGGTGGATATAGTGGAGAATGTCTCTGTGGTGGACAGCTGGGAGCAGTTCCAGTTGTGGAAAGTTAGGAGGATGTCCCTGTGGTGAACAGTGGGGAGAATATCCTTGTGGTTTACAGTGAGGAGGTTGTCCCTGTGGTTGAAGGTGAGGTGGATGACCCTGTTGAGGACCAGGTGAGCACATT
>NW_021604744.1:2486-15256 GCF_004785775.1 Grammomys surdaster | reverse complement strand
TTGTGGTGGACAGTGAGGAGGATGTCAATGTGGTGCACATTGTGGAGAAAAACCCTGTGCTAGACAACAGTGAAGATGTCCATGTGGTGGACAGTGAGGAGGATGTCCCTGTTGTGGATAGTTAGGAGCATAACCTTGTAGTGGATAGTGGGGAGGATGTCCCTATGGTGGAAAGTGGGGAGCAAATCCATGTTCAGGACAGTCAGGAGGATATCCCTATGGTGGACAGTGTAGGGAATGTCTCTCTGGTGGCCAGTTGTGAGGATCACCCTCTGGTGGACAGTAGGAAAGAAGTACCTGTGAGGGACAGTGGTGAGGATGTCCCTGTGGTGGACAGTGAGAAGGATGTCCTTGTGGTGGACATTGCTAAGCATATCCCTATAGTGAACACTGGGGACCATGTCCCTGTGGTAGACCCTTTAGTTCAATTGAGCTGTAGAGTTGTGTCAGTCACACATGACTCTTTGCTCCAACATTCTACATACTTTTCAGACAAGGGATTACCACAGAATCTCATTGAAGCTACTAATATGTCTCAACTATCCAGTATATGTGTGTGTGTGTGTGTGTGTGTGTGTGTGTGTGTAAGTACTATCCAGTGTGTTTGTGGGGCACATGTGTTGCAAGGATAACTGTGGTGAGAGGATGACCTCACTTACTGATTCATACCTGGGGCAGGTTCCTTGTTACTTCCCTCTGCTTATAATAGTATCCTGTGAGCTGGGGATTCTCCTGTCTCTACCTCCCATCTCACTGTAGGAAAACTAGGATTAGCCTATGTCTGGCATTGCTTGAGTTCTGAGATCTTAAGTCCTGGAGCTTGCTTTACTGTTTGTTTATCTATACAGCAGGTTTCTTCACTGTTTTGTATGGTGATTTTCAGCAGTAATATAGCAACTTGCTTGTACATTTTATAAAAAACAATAAAATATGCATGGCCGGGTGGTACAATTGTTAATGTGAAAATCCAAACAACATGTCTGAACAGAAACATGAACTATAACATGCATTCAGTATGTTCATCTTTCTAATAGATACATTTAGTTTGAGAAAAAAAGAACAGTTGTTTTTTCATGTATCTGTACAGCAGGTGTCTTTATTAGGTTGTATGGTGATTTTCATCTGTAATATAGCAACTTACTTGTATATGCTATACAAAACAATGAAATATGCATGACTGGGTGGTACAATTGTTTTTTGCAAAAATACCAACATGTCTTAAGAGAAACAACATCTGTAACATGCAATCAGTGTTTTCAGCTTTATGATTGATAGTTTTTCCTGAAACTAAGAATGCATTGCTTTTCATGTATCTGTACAGCAGGTTTCTTCATGAGCTTCTATGGTGATTTTCAGCTGTAATATAGCAACTTACTTGTTTGTGCATTCTATACAAAATTATGAAATATGCATGGCCAGGTGGTACAATTGTTTATGCGAAAATCAAAACACCATGTCTTAACAGAAACATCACCTGTAACATGCTTTCAGTAATTTCAGTTTTCTAATAGATGCATTTAGCTCAGAAACTAAGAATGCTTTGCTTTTTTGTTTGTCTATACTGCAGTGTTCTTCATTAGGTTGAATGGTGATTTTCAGAGGTAGTATAGCAACTTCTTATACATTCTATACAAAACAAAGAATTATGCATGGCCGGGTGGTACTATTGTTTACGTGAAAATCGAAACAACATGTCAGAAGAGAAATATCATCTATAACAGGCCTTCAGTGTTTAACAGCTTTCTAATACTTGCATTTAGCTCAGGAACTAAGAATGCTTTGCTTTTCGTGTGTCCATACACCAGGTTTCTTGATTAGATTTTATTGTGAATTTCAGATCTTATATGGCAACTAACTAGTACGTTCTATATAAAACAATGAAATGTGCATGAATGGGTGGTACAGTAGTTTATGCTAAAATCCAAACAACATATCTTAACAGATATATCACCAGTAACAGGCATTCAGTGTTTTAGGCTTTCTAGTCGATACATTTAGCTCTGGAACTAAGAATACATTGCTTTTCCTGGATCTATACAGCAGGTTTCTTCATTATGTTGAATGGTGATTTTCAGCAATAATTTTCAGCAACTTTTTTTGAACATTCTACTTAAAGAATGAGTATGCATGGCTGGGTGGTATTATTGCTTATGCAAAAATCCAAACAACATGTCTTAACAGAAACATCACCTATAACATGCATTTAGTGTTTTTAGCTTTCTAATAGTTGGGTTTAGCACTGTGGCGAATGATGGGGAGGATGTACCAGTGTTGCACAGTGGGGAGCACATCCTTGTGGTGAACAGTGAGGAGGATGTCCTGTGGTGGACAGTGAGGATGATGTCCTTGTGATAGAAGTTAAGGATGTGCCTATGGGGAACACTGGTGAGCCAATTCTTGTGGTGGACAGTGAGGGAGATGCTCCTCTGGTGGACAGTGTAGAGCAAATACCTGTGATGGTCAGTGGTAAGGATATTCCTGTAGTGAAGAGTGAGGAGGATATCCCTGTGGTGGACAGTGGGGAGCACATCCCTGTGGTGAATAATGGGGAGGATGTCCCTGGGCTGGACATGTGGAATTAATCCCTGTGTTGGACAGAGTGGGTGGATGTCCCTGTGGTGGACAATGTGGAGCAAATCCCTGTGGTGGACAGTGGAGAGAATATCCTTGTAGTGTATAATGGGGAGCATGTCCCTGTGGTGGACACTGGTGAGCACATTCCTGTGGTGGACCTTGAGGAGGATATCACTGTGGTGGACACTGGTGAGCAAATTACTGTGGTGGACAGTGGGGATGATGTCTCTGTGGTAGAACCTTTAGATCAATTGGGCTGTAGAGCTATAGTGTCACTCACACTTGCTTCATTCCTCCACCACCCTCCCTTCTTTTAAGATAAGAGATTACCCCAGAATCTCATGCAAACTACTTATGTACCTTAATTATCTAGAGTGTGTGTCTGTGTTTGTGTGTGTGTATGTGTGTGTTTGTAAGTCCTATCCATTATGTTTGTGGGACACATGTGTTGCTAGGATAACAGTGTGGTCAGAGGATGACCTCATGTATTGATTTGTACCTCAAGCTGGTTCCTTGTTGCTTCCCACTGCATATACCAGTGTCTTGTAAGCTGGGGATTCTCCTGTCTCTACCTCCCATCTCATTGTCAGAAAACTAGAATTAGCCTGTGCCTGGCTTTGCTTCAGTTCTGAGATACCAAGTCCTCAAGCTTGCTTTACTGTTCGTGTATCTATAAAGCAGGTTTCTTCACTATTTTTATGGTGATTTTCAGCTGTAATATAGCAATTTACTTGTACATTCTATACAAAAATGAATTATGCATGACCAGGTGGTACAATTGTTTATGCTAAAATCCATACAACATGTCTTAACAGAAATATCACCAGTAACAGGCATTCAGTGATTTCAGATTTCTAATAGTTACATTTGGCTCAGGAACCAAGAATGCTTTCCTTTTTGTTTGTCTATACTGCAGTGTTCTTTATTAGGTTGTATAGTAATTTTCAGCTGTAATATTAATTAATATAATTAATTAGGTTGTAATATAATTTTCAGTAATATAGCAACTTCTTATACACGCTATACAAAACAAAGAATTTTGTATGGCTGGGTGGTACTATTTAATATGTGAAAATTCAATCAACATATTGTGACAGAAACATCACCTGTATGATGCCTTCAGTATTTTCAACTTTCTGATACTTGCATTTAGCTAAGGGAAATAAGAATGCTTTGCTTTTCATGTGTCGACACAGCAGGTTTTTTCATTAGGTTGAATGGTGATTTTCATCTCTAATATAGCAACTTACTTATACATTCTATACAAAGCAATGAAATATGCATGAACGGGTGGCAAAATCTTTTATGCAAAAATCCAAACATGTCTCAACAGAAGCATCCCCTGTAACATGCATTCAGTGTTTTTAGCTTTCTAGTAGTTGGATTGTGCTCTGTGGTGGACTGTGGGGAGGATGCCCTTGTGGTGGAGAGTGGGGTGAATATCTCTGTGGTGGACTCATGGGAGGATGTCCCTGTGGTGGACAGTGATTAGGATGTCCTTGATGTAGTGAGTCGGGAGCACATCCTTGTGGTGAACAGTGAGAAGGATGTCACTATGGTGAGCAGTGGTTAGCAAATCCCTGTCATGGATAGTGAAGAGGATGTCCCTGTTGTGGACAGTGGGCAGCACATTCCTGTAGTGGACATTGAGGAGGATCCCTGTGCTGGACAGTGAGAAATATGTCCCTGTAGTGGACACTGGTGAGCAAATTAATGTGGTGGACATTGGGGAATAAATCCCTGTGATGGACACTGAGGAGGATGTCCCTGTTGTGGACAGTGTGGAGCACATTTCTGTGGAGGACAGTGAGGGAGATATCACTGTTGTGGACAGGGTGGGGTAAATCCATGTGGTGGACAGTGGGGAGGATATTCCTGTGGTGGACAGTGCGGAGCACATCCCTGTAGTGGATAGTGGGGAGGACTTCCCTGTGGTGGACAGTGGGGAGCAAATCCCTGTTATGAACTGAGGAGAGATGTCTCTGTGGTAGAAAGTAGAGAGCACATCCCTGTGGTAGACAGTGAGGAGGAAGTGACTGTGGTGGACATTGTGGAGGATCTCACTATGGTGGAGATTGGGGAGCACATCTTTGTGGTGGTCAGTGGGAAGACACTCCCTGTGGTGGACAGTGTGGAACACATTCCTATGATGGACAGTGAGGAGGATGCCTCTGTTGTGGACATTTGGTTTCACATTACTGTGGTGGAGTGTGAGGAGGATCTTTGTGGAGGAAAGTGGGAAAGATGTACCTCTGGTGGACCCTGGTAAGCACATTCTTGTGGTGGATAGCAAGGAGGACGTCCCTGTATTGGACAGTGGTGAGAAGGTCCCTGTGGTAGACAGTTTGGAGGATTTCCTGAGGTGTACACTGGGGAGCAAATCATTGTGGTTGATGTTGAGGAGTAAGTCCTTGTGGTGGACAGAGAGGAGGATGTCCCTGTGGTGGACACTGGTGAGAAAGTTACTGTGAAAGACAGTCAGGAGGATGTCCCTGTGGTAGACAGCAGGGAGCCCATTCCTGCGGTGGATAGTGGGGAGGATATCCCTGTGGTGGACAGTGAGTAGGATATCCACTTGATGGACAGTGGGGAGCACATCCCTGCAAAGGTTAGTGGGGAGGATGTCCCTGTGGTGGACAGTGTGGAGCAAATCTCTGTAGTGGACACTGAGGTGTATGTCCCAGTAGTAGACAAAAGGGAAAAATGTCCCTGTGGTGGACAATGATGAGTATGTCTCTGTTAAGGACACTGGTAAGCACATTCCTGTTGTGTTCAGTGAGGAGGATGTCACTGTGGTGGATAGTGTGGAGCAAATTCCTGTTGTGGATCATGGGGAGGATGTCCTTGTGGTGGACGCGGGGGCGGGCACATCCCTGTGGTGAACAGTGGGGAGGATGGCCCTGTGGTGGACATCTGGGAGGATGTCCTAGTGGTAGACAGTGAGGAGGATGTCTCTTTAGAGGACATGGGGGAGCACATCAATGTGGTCGACACTGGGGAGGATGTATCTTTTGTTGACAGTGCAAAGGAAGTACTTGTGGTGTACCCTGAGGAGGATGTGCCTGTGGTTGACAGTTGGAAGGATGTCCCTGTGGTGGACAGTGAGAATGTTGCCCCTGTGGTTGAAAGTAGAGAAGATGTCACTGTGGTGGACACTGTGGAGCACATTCCTCTGGTGGACAGCGGGGAAGATGTTCCTTTGGAGGACTGCGGGTAGAATGTCCTTGTGGTGGACAGTTGGGGTCATATCCCTGTGGTGGACAGTGACTAGGATGACACTGTGGTGGACTCTCTTGAGCACATTCCTGTAGGGAACAGTGATGAGGATGTCCATAGGGTGGACAGTGGTGAACTCATACTTGTGGTGGACATTTGGGAGGATGTCCCTGTGGAAGACAATGAGGAGTAAGTCTCTGTGGTGGACAGTAGGGAGCACATCCTTTTGGTTGACAGTGACTAGGATAACACTGGTGGACACTGATGAGCACATTCCTGTGGTGGACCATGAGGTATAGGTCTCTGTGGTGGACAGTGAGGAGGATGTCCCTCTGGTGGACAGTGGGGAGCACATTCCTGTGGTGGACAGTGTGTAGGATATCGCTGTGGTGGACAGTGGGGAGAAAATCTTTGTTGTGTGCAGTGGGAAGGATGTCACTTTGATGGACAGTGGGGAGAATGTTTCTGTGGTTGACACTGGTGACCACATTTCTGTGGTTGATAGTGGGCAGGATGTCCCTGTGGTGGACGTGGAGAGGATGTCCCTGTGGTGGACAGTGATGATAATGTCCCTCTGGTGGACAGTGGGAACCACATCCCTGTGGTGGACAGTGGGGAGGATGTCCCTGTGGTGGACTGTGAAGAGTACATCATTGTGGTGGAGAATGGGGAGGATGTCCTTGTGTTGGACAGTGAGGAGGATGTACCTGTGGTGGACATTGGGGAGCCCATCAATGTGGTTGACTCTGGGGGAGCATATCCATGAGCTGGACACTGGAGAGCACATCCATGTGGTTAACAGTAAGGAGGATGTAACTGTGGTGAACACTTGTGAGCACATTACTGTGGCTGACATGGGGAGGATGTCCCTTTGTTAGACAGCGAGGAGCACATTTTTGGGGTAGACAGTGCAGAAGATGTCCCTGGGGTGGACAATGGGGAGAATGTCCCTTTGATGTTTCTGTTAAGACATGTTGTTTGGATTTTTGCATAAACAATTTTACCACCTGGCCATGCATACTTCATTTTTTTTGTATAGAATGTACAAGTAAGTAACTATATTACAGCTGAATATCACCATACAACCTAATGAAGAAACCTACCGTATAGATACACAAAAGCAAAGCATTCTTACTTCCTAATCTAAATTAATCGGTTATATAGCTGAAAACTCTGAATGCATGTTACAGGTGATGTTTCTGTTTAGACATGTTATTTTGATTTTCACATAAACAACTGTACCACCTGGCCATGCATATTTCACTATTTTGTATAGAATGTACAAGTAAGTTGCTATAATATAGCTGAAAATCACCAAAGAAACTAAGGAAGAAACCTGCTGTGTAGATACATGAAAAGCAAAGCATTCTTAGTTTCGGGGAAAATTCTCAATCATAAAGCTAAAAACACTGAATGCATGTTACAGGTGTTGTTTCTGTTAAGACATGTTTTTTGATTTTTCACATAAACAATTGTACCACCTGGCTGTGAAAATTTCATTGTTTTGTACAGAATATTCAAGTAAATTGCTATATTACAGATGAAAATCACCATACAACCTAATAAAGACACCTGCTGTACAGATACACAAAAATCCAAGCATTCTTATTTCTCGAGCTAAATGCATGTATTTAGAAAGCTGAAAACACTGAATGCATGTTACAGTTGAGCTTTCTGTTCAGACATGTTGTTTGGATTTTCACACAAACAATTGTACCACCCGGTCATGCATATTTCATTGTTTTTTATAGAGTGTACAAGTAAGTTGCTATATTAGAGCTGAAAATCACCATACAATCTAATCAGGAAACCTGTTGTTTGGACACAGGAAAAGAAAAGCATTCTCAGTTCCTGAGATAAATGCAAGTATTAGAAAGCTGTAAACACTGAATGTATGTTACAGGTGATGTTTCTGTTAAGACATGTTGTTTGGATATTCACATAAACAATAGTACCACCCAGCCATGCATAATTCATTGTTTTGTATAGAATGTATAAGAAGTTGCTATGTTACAGCTGGAAATCACGTTACAACCTAATGAAGATACCTGCTGCATAGATACACGAAAAGCAAAGCATACTTCATTCTTGAGCTAAATTCATCGATTATATAGCTGAAAATCTTGAACGCATGTTATAGGTGAAGTATCTGTTAAGAAATATTGTTTGGATTTTGGCATAAACAACTGTAACACCCGGCCATGCATATTTCATTGTTGTGTATAGAATGTATAAGTAAGGTGCTATATTACAGCTGAAAATCACCATACAACATAGTGAAGAAACCGGCAGTATAGATACATGAAAAGTAATTCGTATATCCTGAGCTAAATGCAACTATAGATAGCTGAAAACACTGAATGTATGTTACAG
This sequence comes from Grammomys surdaster, assembly GCF_004785775.1. Lineage (NCBI taxonomy): Eukaryota > Metazoa > Chordata > Mammalia > Rodentia > Muridae > Grammomys > Grammomys surdaster. The sequence goes on along the minus strand of NW_021604744.1, from coordinate 7,093 downwards.
TTGATGTTTCGGTTAAGACATGTTGTTTGGATTTTTGCCTAAACAATTGCACCATCTGGATATGCATATTTCATTGTTTTGTATAGTATGTACTCGTAAGTTGCTATATTACAGGTGAAAATCAACATTCAACCTAATAAAAAAACTTGCTGTATAGATACACTAGCAGAAAAGCAAGCTTGAGGACTTGTGATCTCAGAACTCAAGTAATGCCAGGCACAGGCTAATCCTAGTTTTCTTACAGTGAGATGGGAGGTAGAGACAGGAGAATCCCCAACTCACAGGACACTGGTATATGCAGTGGGAAGCAACAAGGAACCTGCTCCAGGTATGAATCAATACATGAGGCCATCCTCTGACCACACAATTATCCTGGCAACACATGTGCCCCATAAACACACTGGATAGGACTTACACAGACACACACACAGACACACACACAGACACAGACACACAGACAGACAGACAGACACACACACACACTCACTCTAGATATTTAAGGAATATAAGCAGCTTGACTGATATTCTGGGGTAATCTCTCATCTGAAATGGAGGGAAGGAAGTGGAAGAAAGAGGCAAGTGTGAGAGATGCTATAACACTACAGCCCAATTGATCTAAATTGTCTACTATAGGGACATGGCCCCCACAGTCCACCACAGGTATATATTCCCCATTGTCCACCACAGGGACATCCTCCTCTCAAGTGACCATCACAGGGACATTCTCCCCACTGTCACCACATGAATGTGCTCAACCAGTGTCCACTATAGAATCATCCTTTTCACTGTATACCAGAGGAACATCCTCTCAACTGTCTACCAGGTGGACATTGTCCATACTCTCCGTCACAGGGACATCCTTCCCACAGTCCATCGAAGGGTTGTCCTCCCAAATGTCCAGAACGGGGACATTCTCCCCACCGTCCACCACAGGGAGATCCTCCTCACTGTCCTCCACAGGGATTTGTTCCACACTATCCTCTACAGTGACATCCTCCCCGCTGTCCACCATAGGAATATAATCCCCACTGTCCACCACAGCTACATTCTACTCACTGTTCACCACAAGGACATCCTCCAAATTGTCCACCAAAAGGCTGTTGTTACCAGTGTCCACATCAGTGACATCCTTCCCAATGTGCACCACAAAGACATCCTCCTGATGTCAACCACATTTGTCCACCACAGGGACATAATCTTCAATGTCCATAACAGGGACATCCTACACACTGTCCAACACAAGGATGTGCTGTTCACTGTCCACCACAGGGATGTCTACCTCACTGTCCACCACAGGGAAATCCTCCCCTCTGTCCACCACAGGGATGGGCTCCCCACAGTCCATCACACAGACATCCTCCCCACTGTCCACAACATGGATTTCCTCCCTACTGTCCACCATGATGACATCTTCCAAATACTCTACCACAGGGATATTCTCCACACTGACCACCACAGGAACATCCTCCCCACTGTCTGTCACAGGGACTTCCTTGCAAATGTCCACCATAGAGTAATCTTCACAACTGTCCACCGCAAAGAGATCATCCACACTGACCACCACAGAGACATCCTCCTCACTGACCAGCACTGGGATATGCTCTCCAGTGTCCAACAAAAGGACATACTTCCCACTGACCAACAGAGGTACATCCTACTCACTGTCCACCACAGCGGCATCCACCTAACTGTGCACCAAAAGGATGTGCTCCCATTGACCACTTTACATGTGACATTTCAGTTAGGACATGTGTTTGGTATAAAGCATAAACACTTATACCAACCGGCCATGTATCTTTCAGGGTTTCATAAAGAATGTCCAAGTAACTTGATAGATTCCAGCAAAAAAGCACCATACATGTTACTAAAAACACCTACTGAAAAGATATGTGAAATGCAACACTTTCATATTTCCAGAGCTAAGGGAATTACACTACAGGTGGAAAAACTGAATTCACTATATATGTGACATTTCAGTTAGGACATGTGTTTGGTTTAAAGCAGAAGCTCTTGTACCACCAGGCCATGCATCTTTCATTGTTTTATATAGATTTTCCAAGTAAGTTGCTAGATTCCAACAAAAAAGCACCATACAAGGTAATGAAAAAACATACTGTAAAGATATGTGAAATGCAACACATTTGTACTTCCAGAGCTAAAGACAACTACAACACATCTGGAAACACTTAATTGACATTGCATGTGACATTTCAGTTAGGACGTGTATTTGGTTTAAAGCATCAACACTTGTACCACCCGGCCATGTATCTTTCATTGTTTGTATAGACTGCCCAAGTAAGTTGCTATGTTCCAGCAGAAAAGAACCTTACAACATACTGAAAAACCTGCTGTAAAGATACGAGAAGTGCAATTCATTACTGCTTCCAAAGCTAAAGGCAACTAGAATACAGCTGGAAACACTGAATTCACTATACATGTGACATTACATTTAGGTCGTGTGTTTGGTTTAAAGCAGAAGCGCTTGTACCATCCTGCCATGTATCTTTCATTGTTTTATATAGAATTTTGAAGTAAGTTGCTATGTTCCAGCAGAAAAGCACCATACAATGTACTGAAAAAAGCTACTGTATGGATACGCGAAATACAACATACTCATACTTCCAAACTTAAAAGCAACTACAATAAGGTGGAAAAACAGATTTCACGTTACATGTGACATTTCAGTTAGGACACGTGTTTGGTTTAAAGCAGAAGCAATTGCACCACCCGGCCATGTATCTTTCATTGTTTTATATGGAATTTCCAAGTAAGTTGCTAGATTCCTGCAGAAAAACATCATAAAACATTTTGTAAAAATGTACTATAAAGATATGTGAAATGCAACACATTCGTACTTCCAGAGCTAAAGGCAACTACAAAACTGCTGAAAACACTGAATTCACGTTGCATGTGACATTTCCTTTAGGAAGTGTGTTTGGTTTAAAGCAGAAACAATTGTAACATCAAGCCATGTATCTTTAATTGTTTCTTGTGGAATGCCCAAGTAAGTTGCCAGATTCCAGCAGAAAAGCACTATAGAATGTATTGAACAAACCTAGTGTAAAGATACACGAATTGCAGCAAATTCTTACTTCCAGAGCTAAACGAAAGTACAAAAGAGCTGAAAACACCTAAATCATGTGACATGTGACACTTCAGTTAGGAAGAGTGTTTGTTTAAAAGCAGAAAAAATTGTACCATCCGGCCATGTATCTTTCAGTGTTTCATATGGGATGTTCAAGTAATTTGCTAGGTTCCAGCAGAAAAGCACTATAGAATGTATTGAACAAACCTACTGTAAAGATACGGGCACTGCACCACATTCTTACTTCCAGAGCTAAAGGCAAATACAACAGAGCTGAAAACACCTAAATCACCTTACATGTGACATTTCAGTTAGGAAGTGTGTTTGGTTTAAATCAGAAACACTTGTACCCTCAGGACATCTATCTTTCATTGTTTCTTTTGGAATGACCAAGTAAGTTGCGAGATTCCAGCAGAAAAGCACTATAGAATGTATTGAACAAACCTAGTGTAAAGATACACGAATTGCAGCAAATTCTTCCATCCAGAGCTAAAGCACAAAAGAGCTGAAAACACATAAATAGTGTTACATGTGACAATTCTGTTAGATAGCGTGGTTGTTTTAGAGCAGAAACACCTGTACCATCCGGCAATGTATCTTTCATTGTTTCATATGGAGTGTCCAAGTAAGTTCCTGGATTCCAGAAGAAAAGTACTATAGATTTTATTGAACAAAACTACTGGAAAGATACGCGCATTGCAGCACATTCTTACTTCCAGAGCTAAAGGAAAGTACAACAGAACTGAAAACACCTAAATCACGTTACTTGTGACATTTCAGTTTGGAAGTGTGTTTGAGTTAAATCAGAACCACTTGTACCCTCAGGACATGTATATTTCATTGTTTCTTATGGAATGCTCAAGTAAGTTGCTAGATTCCAGCAGAAAAGCACTATAGAAGGTATTGAACAAACCGACAGTAAAGATACACACATTGCAGCATTTTCTTACTTGAAGTGCTAAAGGCAAGTACAACAGAGCTGAAAACACCTAAATCATGTTACATGTGACATTTCAGTTTGGAAGTGTGTTTGGTTTAAAGCAGAAAGACTTGTACTCTCTGGTCATGTATCTTTCATTGTTTCCTATGTGATGCCCAAGTAAGTGGCTAGATTCCAGCAGAAAAGCTCTATAGAATGTATTGAACAAAATTACTGAAAACATAAGGGCATTGCACCACATTCTTACTTACAGAGTTAAAGTCAAGTATAAAGGAGCTGAAAACACCTAAATCATGTTATAAGTGACATTTCAGTTAGGAAGTGTGTTTGGGTTAAAGCAGAAACACTTGTACCATCCGGCCATGTATCTTTCATTGTTTCATATGGAATGTACAAGTAAGTTGCTAGAATCAAGCAGAAAAGCACTGTAGAATGTATTGAACGAAACTACTGTAAAGATAGGCGCAGTAAAGCACATTCTTAATTCCAGAGCTAAAGGCAAGTACAACAGAGCTGAAAACACCTAAATCATGTTAAATGTGACATTTCAGTTAGGAAGTGTATTTGGCTTTAGAGCAGAAA
>NW_021604744.1:0-2386 GCF_004785775.1 Grammomys surdaster | reverse complement strand
GTTTCTTTCATTGTTTCACATGGAATGTCCAAGTAAGTTGCTAGATGCAAGCAGAAAAGCATTATAGAAAGTATTGAACAAACCTATAAGAAAGATTAGAGTATTATTGCTCATTCTTACTTCCAAAGCTAAAGGCAAGTACATCAGAGCTGAAAAAACCTAAATCATTTTACATGTGACATTTCAGTTAGGAAGTCTGTTTGGTTTAAAGCAGAAACACTTGTACCGTCCGGCCATGTATCTTTCATTGTTTCTTATGGAATGTCCAAGTAATTTGGTAGATGCCAGCATTAAAGCACTATAGAAGGTACTGAACAAACATACTGTAAAGATATGCGCATTGCAGCATTTTCTTACTTGAAGTGCTAAAGGCAAGTACAACAGAGCTGAAAACACCTAAATCATGTTATATGTGACATTTCAGTTAGGAAGTGTGTTTGGTTTAAAACAGAAATACTTGTACCATCCAGCCAGGTATCTTTCACTGTTTCTTATGGAATGCCCAAGTAAGATGCTAGATTCCAGCAGAAAAGCACTATAGAATGTATTGAACAAACCTAGTGTAAAGATATGCACATTGCAGAACATTCTTACTTCCAGAGCCAAAGGTAAGTACAAAAGAGCTGAAAACACATAAATCACGTTATATGTATCATTTCAGTTAGGATGTGTGTTTGGTTTAAAGCAGAAACACTTGTATCATCCGGCCATGTATCTTTCATTGTTTCATATGGAATGTACAAGTAAGTTGCTAGATTCAAGCAGAAAAGCACTATAGAACGTATTGAACGAAACTACTGTAAAGATAGGCGCATTAAAGTACATTCTTACTTCCAGAGATAAAGGCAAGCACAACAGAGCTGAAAACACCTAAACCACATTACATGTGACATTTCAGTTCTGAACTGTGTTTGGTTAAAACTAGGAACACTTGTACAATCAGGCCATGTATCTTTCATTGTTTTTGGTGGAATGCGCAAGTAACTTGCCAGATTCCAGCAGAAAAGTACGATAGAATGTATTGAAAAAACCTAGTGTAATGATACACGAATTGCAGCAAATTCTTACTTGCAGAGCTACAATCAAGTACAAAAGACCTTATAACACCTAAATCATGTTACATGTGACACTTCAGTTAAGAAAAGTGGTTGGATTAAATCAGAAACACTTGTACCATCCGGCTATGTATCTTTCATTGTTTATTATGAAATGTTCAAGGAAGTCCCTGGATTCGAGCAGAAAAGCACTATAGAATCTATTGAACAAACCTAGAGTAAAGATACGCAAATTGCAACACATTCTTACCTCCAGAGCTAAAGGCAAATACAACAGAGCTGAAAACACCTAAATCATGTTACAAGTGACATTTCAGTTAGGAAGTGTATTTGGCTTAGAGCCAGAAACACTTGTAGCATCCGGCCATGTTTCTTTCATTGTTTCACATGGAATGTCCAAGTAAGTTGCTAGATGCAAGCAGAAAAGCATTATAGAAATTATTGAACAAACCTATAAGTAAGATTAGAGTATTATGGCTCATTCTTACTTCCAAAGCTAAAGGCAAGTACATCAGAGCTGAAAACACCTAAATCATTTTACATGTGACATTTCAGTTAAGAAGTCTGTTTGGTTTAAAGCAGAAACACATGTACCGTCCGGACATGTATATTTCATTGTTTCATATGGAATGTCCAAGTAATTTGTTAGATTCCAGCAGTAAAGCACTATAGAATGTATTGAACAAACGTACTGTAAAGATACGCACATTGCAGCACTTTCTTACTTGAAGTGCTAAAGGCAAGTACAACAGAGCTGAAAACACCTAAATCATGTTACATGTGACATTTCTGTTAGGAAGAGTGTTTGGTTTAAAACAGAAATATTTGTACCATCCGGCCAGGTATCTTTCACTGTTTCTTATGGAATGCCCAAGCAAGATGCTAGATTCCAGCAGGAAAGCACTATAGAATGTATTGAACAAACCTAGTGTAAAGACATGCACATTGCAGCACATTCTTACCTCCAGAGCTAAAGGTAAGTACAAAAGAGCTGAAAACACGTAAATCATGTTACATGTATCATTTCACTTAGGAAGAGTGTTTGGGTTGAAACAGAAACACTTGTAGCACCCGGCCATGTATCTTTCATTGTTTCATAGGGATTGTCCAAGTAAGTTACTAGATTCCAGTAGAAAAGCACTATAGAATGTATTAAACAAACCTAATATAAAGATACAATCATTGCAGTGTATTATTCCTTCCAGAGCTAAAGGAAACTACAACAGAGCTGAAAACACCTAAGTCATGTTACATGTGACATATCAGTTAGGAAGTGTGTTTGGTTTAAAGCAGAAACACTTGTACCATTCGGCCATGTATCTTTCATTGTT
>NW_021604743.1:942503-972054 GCF_004785775.1 Grammomys surdaster | reverse complement strand
TGGAATACAACCTTGGTCCACAACATCAAGGTATGAATGGTATGAATTCTTCTGGGTTTAATCCTGAGTCCAAACCTCAGTGCACACGTTCTGTAAAGCCCAGTTCAGGGCCACAGCTGCAAAGCATTAAGTCCCTTGACTTGACCCCTGGCTTAGAGTCTCAAAGTATAAAATCTGTTCTGTTAAACTCTGGATCACCTTCTCAAGGTGTGAATTCATCTAACTTAATGCAAGCATCACTCCAACAGAACCACTGGATCAAATGATAAACATTTTAGGTGTTAGTCCAAAGCCACAAGTTCACATGACAGAATCTGCAAAGACACAGCTTCCAGTTCCTCAATCAGTTGTCATCCAAAAAGTTTCTGAAACTGTAGAAGTGATCCCCGGACCACCACTTCAAGTTATAAAGTCTGTGATGATTCCAGAGAGTATCCCTCAAGAGTCAAAAATACAATGATCTGACTCCCAAAACACGTGATGGGATAAGGTCAGAATTTGCTCCAAGCCTTTGGCTACAAAATGTGCAATCCAAGAAATTAATCATAGATCCAACACAGCAGGTTTTAGAAATAAAACGATGCCCAGGCTTTCGGATTATAAAGACTGTATTAACTCACAAACCACTGCTTCCGACGGTAAAATCTGAAAAAGTGGCACGAGCACCATGTCCTCAGACTGTAGAACTAATAGGACTCACCACGAGACCTAGCATTAAAGTAAGAGAGGGTTTGAATTTACACCCAAGACCACACCGTCAAGACCTGGTAAAACCTGTGGAGTTAACTCCAAGGGCAGATATTCAAGTGACTTCTGCAGAATTAGTATTTCAGCAGACAAATCTCCCCTTAAGGAACCTACAGTGTTAACTTGTGAGCAAAGGCCTCAGGGTGGAAAATCTCTAAGCGTCAAAACCAAATCTCCCAAAGTAATGAAAATTGAGGATTCCAATCAAGGATGTATGTTAGGTCTCTGGGTTCTGGGGGTGTGGTCACACACACAGGATTCTACAGCCCCACAGATCTCCATCACCATCTCCATGGAAAGTGAGATTCTCTAAGCTGGCTTCCAGGAGTCCTAATCCTAGAAGAGATTTCCAGTCCAGATCTTCCCTGTCTCCTGCTTCTCTCTGTAAAAGTTCACACTCAACAAAAGAATTGGCATAGCCACTGTGGTGTGGCAGGAAAGACAACAGCCAAAGACTATGAATTCCTCAGGTTCACTCTATGAAAGCAGTCAGGATGAAAAATCAGTAAAATCAAGCCTCAGAAAGACTTCTGTCTTTACATATCCTGTGAAGACAATCACCAAGGGACCTGAAACACAAAACCCAAGGCTCTATAAAATCAGTACAAGCACAAAAGGCAGTCGTCCTAGAACACTGAGGGGTCTGCCAAGAAGCAGAATTCAAGCCACCCAAACAAGCACTGTTCCTTCCAAGAGACAACCTAAGAAATCCTCCCTGCCCAAATTCATCCAGCTGCTTTTTCACAGCATGAGGAAGGCATTCCAAGCAGCACATAGAATTGTCACTGTTACCAGACAGAAACTTGAGTACAAGATGAGGCCAGACAATTTGTGGTCAGTCAAAAACTTGCACCCCAAACAAAGAGCCAAGGATTATTGCTTAGTGGGAGATAGCAAAGGAGCCAGGACACCAGTTGTCGGGCACAGGTCAACATTCTCAACCCCTAAGCAAAAGGACAAGTTTTTTCTACAGTTTTGGAAAGAAAAGGCTGTAGTGGTGAAATATTCAGTCTAGAGTCTAAGAACTGTTCTAAAGTAGGAGCCAAATTTCAGGCCCAAGAGACGATTGTATCTAACCCCCTCTTGAAAGGAATCCTGCAGTGTCACATTGGAAAGAAACCTATACACAAGGAAGAACAAGGCCTCTTCAGGGATAGAACCCTATGTAATAAGCCGTTTGAAAAGACCCATCGCAGGCTTCCTCAGAGAACTCATTGGCGAAGTCTCTCTGAGAGGAGACATCATAGTCCTTCTTGGAAAAGGCACAGCAGTCCCTCTGACAGAACCCTTAGTTATTGCAGTCCCTCCCAGAGAAGCAGTCTTAGCTCCTCTGTAAGAACCTAGTCTCTCTGACAGAAGCCATAACAGCCAGTTTAAGGGGAGAGGCCACAGTTCCTTAAGGAGGAACCCTCGAAATTCCTCAAGGAGGAGCCCTCGCAGTCCCTCCAGGAGCAGTGCTCAAAGTCCATTGAGGAGAAATGTTCCCAGTCCCTCCAGGATAAGTGCTCCCAGTCCCTCCAGGGGTAGTGCTCCCAGTCCCTCCAGGAGAAGTGCTCGCAGTCCCTCCAGGAGAAGTGCTCCCAGTCTCTCCAGGAGAACCGCTCCCAGTCCCTCCAGGAGAAGCGCTCGCAGTCCCTCTAGTAGAAATGCTCCCAGTCCCTCCAGGAGAAGTCCTCCCAGTCCCTCCAGGAGAAGTCCTCCCAGTCCCTCCAGGAGAAGTGCTCGCAGTCCCTCCAGGAGAAGTCCTCACAATCCTTCCAGGAGAAGTCCTCACAGTCCTTCCAGGAGAAGTCCTCGCAGTCCCTCCAGGAGAAATGCTTGTAGTTCCTCGAGGAGAAGTGCTCACAGTCCCTTGAGAAGTGCTCACAGTCCCTCAGGAAGGAACCTTCACAGTCCCTCAGGAGGAGCCCTCACAGGCGCTCAGGGAGGAGCCCTCATAGAGCTCTAGAAAGAAGAGGACACAGTCCCTCAGTGAAGAAGAGTCTACACAGTCTTTCTGGGCGGAGCCAACAAAGTCCTTCTCTGAGATGCCTCAGTCTCTCAAAAAGGAGCCATCTCAGTCTCACGCAGAGGTCACTGGGCAGTCACTCAGAATGGAGCCATGGCAGTTCATTTGAAAGACCCTTTTCCATTCCCTCTGGCTGGAAAAGACATGGTTCTGGAATAAGCCAAAACTCCACCTCCACAGTTACCTGGCAACACCCAGGTATGCTCCCCCCCACAGTAACCTGGCAATAGCCAGGTAAATCTGCCCACTCTAAAAGGGGCTGCTTGTCCCCTCCTCTCTCTCTTACTCTCTTGCTCTTTTGCCCTCTTGCCTCTAGCTTCTCTGTGTCCCCTCTCCCCTCTCCCTTCCCTTCCCCCTCTCTCCACGTGGTCTACTCTTCCACTGTTCACACTCTCTCTCCTCTCGCTCTCTCTTCCTCTGCCATCATCTTCTGTTTCTTTCCCCCTCCCTTTGCCCTATCCCCCCCCACCTTGGAACCATTTGGTTTGGTGTTGTCTAAGCTGCACACCAAAGTCTAACAAATACACTTTCCCTAATCCCAGGCTACACAGTCACTCTGCCAGACTCATCCACAGTCATTCTGAGAGAGCTCACTCTAGTCCCTCTGAAGGCAGACACAGTCATTCTGAGAAGATGCACCCCAAAGTCACTCTGAGAGGAACCAGCACTGTCACTATGACAGACCCTACCACAGTCCCAAGGAGACGCTCAAGCATCGTTCTCCTAAGGAGAGATCCAGATGTAGCTTGGCTAAAGAGTTCATGTCTTTCAGGGACCACACCAACAAATCGCAAAGCTGGACAAATTTGGAGGCATGAAGTTAGTGGATAAGGAGAGATCTGCCCCTATTAAGTGTATTCCTGCTCAGCCACTGCCTGCACCCTCAGCAATGAAAGAGCTATCTGGGAGGGAAGAGGAAGAGAATGGGTCTGTAATTTAAGATCAATAAAGGGGCAATTTGAACTCCATTTGCATCTGTAAGACCACTTGTGGGATGGGTGGGACACGGGTTCACAGGGAGCCCTTAAATCTTCAGACTCCACCCATTTGCATGCAGCTTCTCCCCTCCCCCACCCAGGGCTCCTGGAATGTCCACCCTGATGCTTTAAGCATACCTGGGACTCTCCAGAGCCTTCATCATCTAAGAAATATCTGACGATGGTGCCATCTGCGTGACCCACGAGTACCCCTTTCCCAGAGCAGCTGAAGAGCAAAGGCGGAAAGGCAGACACAGAGGGAGAGACCATCACCTCGCTGACAAAGCTGCTTTCTGTCAAATGCACTTGTGCCTGATAGTTCCAAGTGTTACTTTTGGAACTCACTTGGTTGTCAGTGCTACCACATAAGAATCTGTCCCATAGATAGAAGATGACTTGTTAGTTTTAATGTTTGCTAAGCTACCTAAAAAAAAAATCAAAGAATACACACAAGTCTGGCTAGACTACTTTTAATCTCTCCCAGGCCATGAGAAACAAAGCCAAAACCCCAAAATGAACAAAACTGGTCCTCCTGCATTCTTTTGCAGTGCCCTGGGCTCCAGGGAAAGGATGAGCCCCGCAGCCCCCACTCCTACCCAGGACAATTATCCCCACCTAACGCCTACCCCAGTGTTCCTCCCCTCCTTTACCTTGCCTTCAGCCAGTCCAAAGACAATGAAGTAGTACTCAGGCCACTGCAGACAAGTGACAGCACTCTGTATGCACAAGGGTAAAGGAACAACCCGCCTGTGTGGATTAGCAGCTCTATGACAGCCGACACCCACCACAGACAGCACCCTAGTCTTCTACAGGGGAAGTCTTCTATGGAGGAGGGAATACAACTAGGCTCTCTTTAGTAGATGTCAATGAGCAGCCAGGCAGTGCCATCCTTTAGCAGGTCAGACCAGCTTTAGCAAAGGCAGTGCCTGGTCACACTCACAAGCAGACAGACTCTGGGCTTTACCATCTGGATGAACTTGTTGCAGATGACCTTCTTGTCACCCCTGCCAAGCAAAAGGAATGGAAGCATGCTTAAAATCACTGCCCCACATTGATGGTGATAGAGGAGGGCAAGACAGGAACTCTTTCCTGGCCCTCTGGTGTTTCCTATCCTTCAGTGGAAGGTCTGACGGAGATGTGAGTGGGTGCCCAAGAAGCCCTGGAGCTACATCAAAGAGAGCAACATGCTGGCTTTTAGGACTTGTCACCGGCCTTACACTCATTCTGCCAGGGATGGGACTGGCAGACTTGTGGGGTAGGCAAAGGCATGGACACAGCAGACTCTAGAAAGTCCCTGCCTCCCACACCTGATCCTGGCACTAACCGCCACTTCCCCACCTATCCCTACCCCAGTGAGGCATTTCTCACGCCCAACTCTTCTTTTGCAGGCCACCCACTGCCCACATCTGTCCTCACCAATCTTCTCCAATCTTGTAGACGTAGATGATGTTGTCAGTCTGTCCTTATGGCAATTTTTGTGGAATCAGGAGAGAACGCCATGCCCTTCGCCATGTAGCTCATCCTGCTGTACTAGAAATCAAAACAAACTGAATGAGTATGAATGAAAGAGAAAGGAAGACACATACTGAGAAAAGGGGTGCTCCACTTCCCACAGGTAATAGGTTGGGGCACAGGCAGGGCACAGGGCACACGGGGGTCCTCCCCACCTTCATGTCGGCTGGCTTGGTGGAGAACTTGTCTCTCCGCTCCCCATGCTCATCATACGGCAGCACCACTCGGTCCACTGTGCAGACAGCAAATTTAGCATTGTTCTGGGACCAGGCCATGCAGGTCACCTTCGCAGCGCCATCCTGTGGAGGTGAAGAGTTAATGTAACCACAGAGCTGGTCTACAATGTACAAAGCATTTCCAGTCTCATCAGCCACTACTGTGGCTTTGCTTTACATCCTTGTCACAGTGTTTCCCTCAAAATGAAACAAAATAAAAGAAACGGTTTGTATACCTAGAATGTACAGCAATGTTATCTAGGGCTTTGTATAACCCAGACTGGCCTCGGGCTCACTCTATAGCCAACAGTGACATGAACTTCTGACCCCCTAGCAGACTTCCTCTCCTGAGTGCTAGGATTCAAGGCATGCACCATCACGTCTAGTTTATGCCATGCTGGGGAAGGAACCCAGGGCTTCACTCAAGCTCACCAAACACTGAACCTACTAACCCATCTCCTGAGTCCCTAATGCACTTTCTGAGACTCATGACACAAATGTAAGGCTCTCACTGTGGCTTTTCTTTACCAGATGAAGAAGCTAGTGTTGGAAAGACTGCGTATGGTGAGGGTTAAAGCCAGAGATACCATTTGGTCAATTCAGTGTTGGAGCTAAGCCAAGACAAGAATTCTGTCCTCTTAACTCCCAAACCCAGTCGGTTATATTTCTGGGCTCCTCCCCCAGTGCCCAGCCTCTTCTGCATCCGAGACACACTTTCACAATCCAAAAGAGAGTTCAGCTTCCGCTCTACCTTTTTAAGGGCTTATATCTAAAGCGTTTATTTCATCCAGTGTAGAGTTGTGATCGTGGGATTAAGGGATTCCTCACCTGAGGGCTCAGCAGGGTCCTCAGGTGCTTCAACTGCATGATGCACACGGGTCTCGGATGCCTGCAGACCGAGACAACTCCCGCGGTTACCTGGACAACCCGCCAAGCATCGGTAGCGTTAGCGGTTGACGTACAGGCGACGTGAGTGTGACATACGTTATAAGGTCACGTAGTGGGTTCGCGACGGTGAAAACAGGACGTGCGCAAGCGCAGTGAGTCCTAGGGCGGGATCATAAGAGGGGGTTGTTGAATTCTCCTCCTGACCAATCTCGTAGCTGCATGCACACCTAATACAAAGCTCTGCCCACAAGCTTCCTCCCTCTCGGGATTCTACATCAACTAATCCTTACGTTTTCTTATTGTCCTACCCGGCCTGCTGCACTTTAGTTGCTTAAACTCTGGAGGGAAGCAAGGCAAGTGCTACGGGAGGCAAAAGACAATTCACAGAGCTGAAACCTTCACGTCCTCCCAAAACTTACGTGACTTGTGGGAGGCCACTCAATACTGATAGGTAGCAGTGAAAGCTCAAGGATATACCTGGTACTGTGTTTAGATTGAGTAGCGATAGAGACCCATTTTACACAACAGGAGGCAGATTAAAGGGGTTACTCGCTGAAGTTAAAACAGCTAGTAAAGGGTGGAACCGGAATTCAACCCTCAGCTTTGAATTCCTGTAAGAAGACTCAACCCTCAATTCACTGTCTCCATGCCCAACTAACTTGTCTACCCTGTTAACAAAGTCTCAGGAAATTATCCAGGATTTGGGGGATATATGGAAGCACTAGCCAGGAAAAGAGAAGGCGCTCTGTTTGGTCACTGGGTAAATGATGAGTTCAAACCTGATTGCTGAAATCCAGATGTCTCTATGAGTCAGTACAGGAGGCAGACCAGAGCTTGGTTCCCCTCCTAGCTTAGAGCTGCTTGACACCTGGGGTGAGGGATTGATTAAGCAGAAAAGATACCATCTTCTTTGTTTGAGATCCTTTCAACAATTTTTGGTCTCATTTCTTGCAACAGATCAGAGAGATCGAATGAAATGCAGAAACGTTATCCATAGGCCTTCTCTAAATGGTCCAAGGTTGGCAAGACCCATACCCCCCTAAAAGCATAGCATATGCTTTCCAGGCAAATGCTGAGTCCAAAGCCTTGAGCCCACAGCAGTTGCCAATGGCAACAAGTATTTCTCATCCTGCCACCACATCCCTCTTGAAAATTAAGAAACGGTAAAGGTCCCATTTTTTCACAGGTAACAAATAGGTCCCAGAACTCAAATTACAATTTTTTCGACAGGGGCATCCAAACCCCTCAGCTTTATTTCTAGAATCCTCTGGATATGTTAGAGTATAAATATAAACTCATTTATGGATTACAATTATTATTAACCTTGAATGAACAGAGACATAGATGGAAAAGAAAACAAAGAAGAAGCACTGGTGTGCCCGAGGTGAGGACACATGGCACCAAGGGCACATTATGGGTGGCTGCTCTCCCATCAACTCCCAAGACAGCTCAGCCCTTCTGAGCATTTCCCCAAAGTGAGTGGTGGAGTCAAAAGAGTAGGGAAGGGATTGGTTATATAGTTCAATGGTAGAACACTTGCTTCGTATGCACGAGGTCCTGAACAAAGGTTAAAAAAAATAATAATCTACTGGCCCTTTTATGTAACATGGCCTGGTTTCCGTTGGTATGAAAATGTCTGTGACTTCTCATTTTCTCTCTTCTCATTCAGCAAAGACAAAGAAGGGAGGCCTCTGGCTTTCCATCCCCCTTCCCTTTCGTCTTTCTCAGCCCATCTTAGATGAAAACATTGATTCATGGATGCAAACATCTTATAATGACTCTGTCCTTTCAGGTGGAGGCATGAGAACTGACAAAGTGTAGAGATGTCTTCAGTATACCATACAGTATACCAGTCAGTTGCAGTTTGTCCAAGAACCTTTATTGGAAAAATGTTCCAGGGGTGAGATCACCAGCAGCTGCAGAGGCTGCCAGGTGAGGGAGGGGAGCACCAGAGGCTCCATGGAAGACATTGGAATAGTGCAGTGTCTGCCTGTAGGCCCAGATGGGTCTTCTTATTCACTGGAGGTGGACAACACCAACAGAAACACCCCTCTCTGACACCCAGAGACAAGCTGTAAGGGCAGCTAGTTGATGCCAATAGTCCTGATGCAGGTGACGTGGGGTCCCTATCCAGGACCTAGTGGGATAGAGTTGAATAAGTGATTCTCCCGTGGATATGGGAGATGGGAGTAGATGTTCCATTAGATATCCACTCCCAGGTCCAGGGGTACAGAGTCTACCAGACCTACATTCTGGCCCTGCTCACAGTGGAAAGAGGATGGGTACCAGCCTGAGATTCTGGGAGCGTAATGCCTTGTGGGAGTCTCAAGCAGATTACCTTCTTAGGCAATCTGTATTATGTATTCATACAGTACATCCTATCTTCTGGTTCTGGTTCTTCATTCACTCAAACGTCAATGATGTTTATGGATGGAGACTTTTTCTGTAAGAGAATAATTACCCATCCTGAATTCCAGAAAGGTAAATGTGCCACCCTTGCCTTCTGGACTTCTTCATCCCAGACATTCCATGCACACACGTGTACAGACACAAACACACACACATATGTGTATACACACACACCTCCTGCCTTTCACTGATTACCCTTTTGCACCCAAATCCCCCTTCCCACACTCACTGGTCCCACATCACCTGTCGTGTCCCCACTGGCCTTCCCTGAGGACTCTGTTCAGGCCCCTTCCCCTTCTTCTTGGGGTTGTTGTTGGAGTTACTGTCCTTGATGATGTCATACTGACGGCAGAATAGCCCAATTACAGCTGAAAACACAACAATACCATCTGAGCCTTGATATTGACTCAAGGTTCTTGAAGCCTTGCAGATATCTACGCAACAAGAGAATCCTTGAATTCCTGGTGCCCATGCAACCCTCATCTCTGGGATTTCGGCAGGCTCTCCCCCTTAAACTTGTCCTGATTACCTCCCTTCACCCGCCTCCCCCACTGCTTTTTTTCTCTCCTTTCTCCAGACAGATGCCTTCACTACTTCCCACTATCTCAGACCCAAGTCCCTGCCTCCCCATGCAGTACTTACCAGCCCACATGAGCAATACCACCACAATGACGACGATTTCTCCTGTCTGCAATGCCCGCCCTCCTTCCAGACCCTCCACTGTAATATCACCTAAGAAGAGAGCCATTCTCTGGGTTACAAAGGACCCAGTGGAGAGCTCTGTCACATACAGAAGGGAGATGCTGGAGGTTAGAGTCAGCCTGGGTCCATCATTGCCCTGAGCCTGGAGTTACGGGGTGGCCCTGCTCAGGGAGAAGCCTTTGGTGGGTAGCATTTGGAGATCAAAGTATGATTATAGAACTTGCTCAGATCAGGCTGTGTCGGGTGTGATGTGATTTTGGGTAAAAGGATGCTTCAAAGCCCTTCCCTGAAAGGATTCATTAGCTCTGTCTCTATAGCTGCTCCCCTGCCCACCTGTTTTTCTTTCCTTCCCTGGCAGTAGAAGGAATTAAATCACCCTATTCGTCTCAGCTAGACAGTTGTTAGCCGTAAGCAAGAAAACGAGAGGTTAAACGCCAGGGAAAAAGCCACTAACACAGGCTCTTACCTGGGCTGGAGCTGTTGGAGGGCAGCCTGTCAGAACCCTTGAGAGTGCGGAAGTGCACACGGGGCCCTGGAGGGCTCTCTCCCCGGAGGCCGATGCTCCTGACCTGCACTGTGTAGTCACTGTCTTCACCCAGGCCCCAAAGAGCACAGGCCCTGGTTATGGTGTTCACCTCCCTGATTACACGCTGCCCGGGGCCATTCTGTCTCTGGGAGGAGATGTAGAGAAAGGAGGGCAGCCTAGCCCCAGTCCCTCTCCATCAGGCTTAACTCAGGACTCTGTAACATCCAAGCACTCAAAAGAAATAGTGTGGAGGAAACTGGAGGGATGTTCAGAGATCCAAGGGCACAGGTTGGGGAAACAAGGTGATTCATACTTGCTGGGAAATGGAGTAGCCAATGACGATGTTGCCTTCTGGGACGTCCCAGGACACAGTGGCCGAGTTGGCTCTGAGATGAGTGACCATCACATTCACAGGAGAGGGAGGTCGGTCTGGGGGTGCCCGAGTGTTAACAGATTAAGTGGTTTCACCTCCACACTAGGTCTGACGGACCCCCACTGCTGGTATCCTCTTCACTCACCTGTTCATACAAAACCCAGGTCACAGCTGACCAGCAGGAGGACCGTGGGACTCAGATATGGGGAAAGAGGCATCAAAGAAGCCATGATTTCCACCGAGTTGCTGGAGGGGCCAGAGGCATCCCCTTGACATCCAGGCGAAGATCCTGGAGGAAGCAGGAGTTGAGGGGTCAGGAGCTGCCCATAAGGCAAGTGGGATGCAGTAGCTCTCTCCCAGGCTTCTGAGGGGGCCCACAGCACATTTCCCCCGCACCTTTCCCACCTCCACATTACCCCAGTGCCCACCCCAGCCCCCATTCACTTCCCGGGTCCTCATGGTATGTCAGGCCTTGGGGGGCTGCTCGATGCCCAGAGGGCAGCCCATCCATCAACAGACAGGTGAGCACCTATCCCATCCTGCTGGTGCTACCCCTATCCCATTCTCTAGGTCCCCTTCACCTGTTTAACTACCCCATGAGTAATCACTTTGACAGCGTTAGAAGCCTACCCCACTTTCCTTTTTCTTTTTTCTGTCTTTCTGTCTGTCTATCATCTGTCTGTCTGTCTGTCTGTCTGTCTGTCTGTCTATCATCTATCATCTATCTATTTATAGATAGTGCCTCTCTCCATAGCTCTGACTATCCTGGAACTCACTCTGTAGAGCAGGCTGTCCTTGAACTCACAGACATCCGACTGCCTCTGCTTCTAGAGTGCTGGGATTAAAGGTGTGTACCACAACACCTGGCTCTTTCTTTTTCCTAACAACCACTCATATTATTTTAGCACTTTAAACTTTTCAAAGTATTTTTATACAAAGTTTAAATACATCGCTCATTTTGCCCCTGACACCACCTCTGAGTGGGTAGCTGAGCAGGGCTGCCCCTTGATGGGCATATAAGAGTACAGGCTCAGAAGATGCCATCGCCATGAGGCCCAGGGGCATGGGCGCATTGTGGTCTCCAGCCAGGCTGGAGCTTGGGTTTCCCGACTGGAGCCTGAGGTCAACTCTCCCGCTGTTCCCTCCCTGAAGTCACCAGCAGTGCAAAGGCCATGCTGACAGCAACGGATGTTAGTCCCCTTGAGAGATCCTGTCTTACCTCAGAAGGTTTGAATCTCAGGAGAAGGAGAAGGACAACTGGTGGCTCCCTGAGAACACCTGGGCCCTCCCAGTGAGGCAGGCTTGGATTTTTTAAGTTAACTCTATGGCTCATGGGAAGTCATCCAGACTTAAAAGTGACTCCTTGTGACAGGAGCCAGCTGACAGCTGGCCTTGGGTATGCATTTTGGAGCAGTTTGGACACCTTCCTCTTTGAAAAGTTTAAAGTGCTTTTCTCTTCTGTGGCTGTTGGGCGTTTCTATTGTTTTAAACAGGGTCATATGTAGCCCAGGTTGATCTCAAACTTGATGTGTACCTGAGGATGACTTTGAACCTCTGATGTGGGCCACCATGCCTGACTCCAGGTGTGATTCCTTTTCATTTATTTAGTCAGTCCTCAGTTTTTTGAGAAAGGATTTCACATCTATAATCTAGGATGCAGCTAAGATTGCCTGGAACTCTGGACCCTGCTACCTCCAATCTCCCAAGTGCTCAGATTATAGGCATGCCTGCCATACCCAATTTATAATTGTTTTGGTTATGCTTGCTTGTTTTTGACAAGGTCTCATTATATAGCCCTGGCTGGCCTAGAACTTGATAAGTTGACCAGTCTAGCCTTGAACTCCCAGAAATCTGCCTGCCCCTGCCCTCCTGGTGTTAGGATAAAAATTGTATGCTGCCATGCTTGGGTATTTTTGTTTGTTTTCCTTTTCTGTTTTTTAAAGATAAGATCTCACTATGCAGCCCAGGTTATCCTTGGACTTTCAATCCTCCTGCCTCAGCTTTCCAAGTAGCTACAATTACAGGTATGTGTCTGATTTTTTAAAAAAAAGATTTTATTTTATGTTTGTGAGTACACTGTCTCTGTCTTCAGACACACCAGAAGAGGGCATTGGATCCCAAATAGATGGTTGTGAGCCACCATGTGGTTGCTGGGAATTGAACTCAGGACCTCTGGCAGAGATCTTAACCGCTGAGTGTTCTCTCCAACCCATGTCTGACTTTCTAATAGTCCTGATTATATAGTGCCAAGTCTCTCCTGGAGGTGTACTCCTTGGTAGAGTCCTCAGATAGTATAGGACATTACATGTCAGAAGGAGGCATAAGCTATAGGCGTGATTCTAGCCACATGGTGTGCAGAAGGCCTACCACAGATGCTCTAACAACTCAGTGCTGTGGCTACTGACTGCTATCTGTATCCATTACCCGTAGTTACTACATGGAGAAATGCACCTTTGTCCCTGTCTGGATACTTTTTATGTCAACTTGACACAAGTCAGAGTCACTTGGGAAGAGGGGCTCTCAATTGAAAAAAAAATCATTTTCTTAATTACTGATTGATGTTGGAGGTGTCCAGCTCATTGTGAGTAGGGCCACGTCTGGGCTCGCGGTCCTGGGCTCTATAATAAGAAGCAGGCTGAGCAAGCCGTGAGGAGCAAGCCAGTAAGCAGCACTCAGCCATGGCTTCTGCTTCAATGCCTGCTGTGAGTTTCCTGCCCTGTTGGAATTCCCTCTCTGACATCCATAGATGTAGACTGTGATGTGGAAGTTTAAGTCAGATTAAACCCTTTCCTTCTCCAGTTGCTTGTGGTCATGGTATTTCTTTCCAGTAGTAGAAACTATTGCCCACATTTGGAGAGACAGTATTTGTGAACTGGAGGGGCTGGGTAGATTGCTGGCCTGGTGTGTATGAAGCCCTGGTTCCTTTCTTGCACCGAATAAACCCAACTGTGGTGCACTGTTGGGATCCTAACACTGGGGAGGCAGGAGCACGATAAGAACATCAAGATCATTCTCAGGCCAGTCTGGGATACGATACATGAACTTTATCAAAGGAAAGAAAGGGAGAGGAGGGAAGAGAGAAAGAAAGAAAGAAAGAAAGAAAGAAAGAAAGAAAGAAAGAAAGAAAGAAAGAGAGAAAGAGAGAGAGACAGAGAGAGAGAGAGAGAAAGGAAGGAAGGAAAGAGGGAGAGAAGGAGGGAGGGAGGTAGAAAGAAAGAGAGAAGGGAGTGAGGGAGGGAAGGAGGGAGGCAGGGAGGGAAGGAGGGAAGGAGGGAAGGAGGGAAGGAGGGAAGGAGGGAAGGCAGGCAAGCTGCATCTTTCATAGAAATAATATCGAACATGGTAGTGTGAACACCCTAGATAAAAGACACCCCACCATAAGATCCCCAGACCCAAGAGACTCTGAGGAAGTTTGCTGACTGTGGGTACCTCAGCTTCCTAAATAATTCTGTCTCTCAGTGTCAGACTACTGCAGTTCAGGAGTCACACTTGGGAACTGCCCCAGCAGCATTCCAGGACGAAAGAGACAGGCCTTGGCCTTGGTTCTGATGGCTGATTGACAGTGAGTCAGGGGAAAGGCACCAGACAGGCAGTCTGGAGAGGCGGACCCTGGGCAGTCTGGAGAGGCAGATCTTGTTTTACACAGGTATCTAATGAAGCAGAGAGATTTAGCTGCTTTTTCTGTCTGGTACAAGTGTCTGGGAAACCAGTGTTTGGTCCCAAATCTGGCCTCCTGGGTTTCTACTACAGCTGTCTGCCCTCAGGTTAGAGATTATAGCTGACACTTACCTGAATGTTTGTACCTCCTCACTTCTCCATAACTCATACGGTGAAATCCTAGCTCCCAGGGTTACAGCACCGGGGTCATAGGTCAAGCTGGGGACTAGGGGTCACATCTGTGGTCCAAGCTACTTTGTAAGCTGGATGGAAAGAGTGCTTGAGGCCATGAGTGAAGGGGAGCTTGGAAACAGTGAGACTCGTCTCAAGCAAACAAGAACGCAGCACGCCTGTAATTCTGGCTCTTGGGAAACTGAGGCAGACACACTATATTTTGGTAAGTTTAAGGCTGCAGACTGGAATACGTAGGAAAACCATGTCTCAAAAAAACTGAGAAACACACACACACTGGGTTGGGGTATATATAGATTAGGCCTTAGAGGGTGCCAGGCGTCAGAAAGTTAATTGAAGCATTCATTAATGAGATTAGGTTTTGTTTGCTTTTTTCTTTTTACTTTTTTGGTTTTGCTTTTGAGTCTGATTCTCACTATGAAGCCCTGGCTGGCCCGGAACTCATTATGTTGACCAGGTTGGTCTTGAACTCACAGAGATCTATTTGTCTTTGGCCCTTAAATTCCAGGATTACAGGCCTGCACCACCTTGACTCAGTAGGTTAGTATCTGTTTTACATTTTATTTTGGAGTGTGAACTGTGAGCACTTGCATGCAGGCCAGAGGACAGCCCCGGTGTCTTTCCTGGAGTGCTATCTACATTTCTTTTCCTTTCAGATTCAGTCTCATTGGTTTGGAAGTCAACAAGCAGACTAGGTTGGCTGTAATATGGAGCCCCAGAGATCTATCTGTCTCTGCCTCCCCTACACTGGGATTACAACTACACGTCACCGTACCTAGCTTTTTGGCCTGGATTCTGGGGCTTGAAATTAGGTCCTTGAACTTTCAGGCAAACACTTTATCAACAGCTGAGCTATCTCCCCAGCTCGATTTATACAAAAGATCATGTTCTTTCTGTCATGTAAGGATGCAACAAGACACTACAACCTGTGAAGTAGGTCCCCACCAGACACAGAATCTATGGCAACTTGACCTTGGGATTCCTAGTCTCTAGACCTAGCTGTAAACAACAGATGCTTGCTGTTTAGGAGCCATGGAGGCTATGGGATTTTGTTTTAACAGTCTGAATCGACTAAAAAACGATAAATTTGTTCCATGTTCACAATATAGATAGGTAGATACATACATACATACATACATACATACATATATACATAGATCATGTACCTTTCTGGATGTATGTTTTATTCAAGTCAACTCCTGGAGATTGCCAATATTCAATCAAATCACAGTCATGTACTTTAAGTCCTGATATTGTTTCATAACAAAAAATATAAATCACATCATTAAGCAGCCATTCAAAATGATGGTTGTGAGATATTAATAGTTGTTTTCTCCATGTACTCATTGTTCACTCACCATTCATTCATGAGAGCTCAATATGAACCAGCATTCTCTAAGCCCTGGGGTGCAGAATGAAATTCTTGTGGGCCATTTGCAGACTAGTGGGAAGATAATCCAAAGATACAGAAACAGCCAGGGCTAGTGTGGGCAATGCATGCTTGTAGTATGCACTTGGGAGGCAGAAGTAGGAGGATCATGAGTTCAAGGTCACACTTAGATATATAATGAATTTGAGGCCAACCTGGGCTATATGAGACTCTGTTCAAAAGAAAAATGGAGGAAGGACGAGGAACAATATCATGGCGAGCTCCGTGAAGGAAAACAGCTGAGTAAGGAAAGGCCTAATTTAGGAAACACCATCCCTAAAAAGCCTCATAATGAAGCTGACGTCCCTTTTCATTGTTGTTCCTGAAGATGACTTTTGAAAGACGTTGTAGAGAGTGCGTCCTGGGAAGAAAAGCTCACAGACAGGAGAAAAAGCAAGGTCATGGACCCCACGATGGAAATACACTTGGCAGGACTGAGAACAAGGAGGCCCCTGTTGTTGGATCACAGAGAGCAAAACAGAGAAACAAAGACAAGAGGGGCTTGGTCACGTGAAGCCTGTGGGCCTATCAAGGACCTTGAATTTTCTTTCTGTAATGGTGGGCTTCCCCTTGGAGGAGTGAGAGCGGGAAGTGGAAAGATCTGCTTTACAGTTTCTAAGGGGCCAGTCTAAGAGCAGGGAGCAAGGGCATCCACACAGGTGCCTCAGAGAACCGTTCTGCAGGGCACTTGTGAGAGCTGAGGATGGCGCTGACCCAGTTTGCGGTGGCAGTGGTGGCACAGAGTGTTGATCCAGAACAATAGACTTTGTAGGCAGAATCCAAGCAGGATTTGTTGATGGATGGCAGATAGGCTGGGGAGGAGAGTCAATATATTTATAATGTAAACAGAAACATCACAAAAGAAAGAATTATGTTTGCAGTGTGGACAAAACTGTTTTAAAACTCAGTAAGTAAAGGTGCTTGCTGTTTGTGTGAGCCTGACTTCCTCAGCTGGATCCGTAGTACCCACAACAGAAGGGAGAACTGAGTCCTGAAAGTTGTCCGACTGTCACATGTGTGCCTACACACACACACACACACACACACACACACACACACACACACACACGCTTGGGAGAGCAGAGTCAGACGTTCAAGCTTGCCGGGCTGTGGTGGGCGCACGCCTTTAATCCCAGCACTTGGGAGGCAGAGGCAGGCGGATTTTGAGTTCGAGGCCAGCCTGGTCTACAGAGTGAGTTCCAGGACAGCCAGAGCTACACAGAGAAACCCTGTCTCGAAAAAATCAAACAAACAAAAAAAAAAGTTCAAGCTCATCTTTGACTTCTCAAGTTTGAGGCCAGCTTGGGATTCATGAGATATTTATTAAAAACTACCCCTCTCACCAGCACTTGGGAGACAGAGGCAGGCAGATCTCTGTGACTTTGAGGCCAACCTGGTCTACATACTGAGTTGCAGGACAGCCAGTGCTATACAGAGACCCCCTATCTCAACAAACAAACAAACACAAAACTAACCAAACAAAAAAAGCTACCCCTCTCAAAAAAAAAAAAAAAAGTTCTTAAATTTTACTAACCAGGAAGTTAATTGTGGCAACCTAGACAAAAAAAAAAAAAAAATTGTTGAGGTCAGATCACATTTATACATTTTATAGATAGATGTTTAGCAACATTATTTCTTTTAAAAGAAGGAATTGGAGACGGGCTCAGCCATGGCTCAGAGGACCTGAGTTTAGTTTTCAATATCCACCATGGGTGGCTCACAGAAGCCTGTAGCTGCAGCTTCAGGTGATCCAACACCTTCTGGCCTCAGGAGCTCATGTGCATGTACCCACCCTCCAGACACATAGACATACACATAATTTAAAAATAACGTACATGTTTTCTAAAATCACATGGTAATCACACACAATACACACGGCCTGTGAGGAGATAAGGAAACATGGGGTTGGGAGGCCTGGAGGAGACTGGCGAGTCTCTACTGAGGCCGGAATGGATGCTGAAGGAAGACAGTAGAGTTAGTTGAGATAGTGTGTGGTGGAGATCTGGTCCTCCAGGCTCAGTGCTGGGTAGTGGGAAAACCCTGGCTCTGCCAGGGGAGAAAGCAGGCAAAAGTGAGGCTGCTGCCCCTTGACAGCCGAGCAGATGTGAAGATCAGTTAAGGCTTCTGTGATCCATCTATAGATGGTCAGTGCAGCTAACTACAGATTGATCCTTTTCAGTATCCATGTTGTGTGTGCGCACACGTATGTGTGCATGTGTATGTATGTGTGTGTGTGCGCGCCCACGCGAATGTCCATATTCATCTGAGGTATGTTCTCCTTATTTGCTGCTTTCCCCTCCCATCTTGATGTAAGAGTGTTGGGATTACAGGTCCTCCCTCCCTGCCGGGCTTTATGCTAGTCTTTAGGATTCTATTAACTCAGACCCTCACACATGTACAACAAATGCTGTAACCACTGTATCATCTGCCCAGCTCCTTTTTTTTTTTTTTTTTTAGACATGGACTCATGTAGTCTAAGCTGGCCTTCAACTCACTGTATATTTTAGCATGACTTTGAATTTTGTATTCCCCAACCTTTAATCCCCTGAGTGCTGGGATTGAACCACAGTTCCAGTTGTGTGCAGTGCTGGGGACTGAACTCAGGACTTCACACACCATAGTCAGTTCTCTACCAGTTGAACTACATTCCCGGCCTCATATTTTTCCCCAGATGTTTCTATTTTTTCCAATTTGAAGAGGCTGATGGTCTCTTAGTGATTAAATTCATATCTAGGGTGCATGAGCCCCAGGATTTCCCCCAGTACTGCAAAAATAAACAAACCAATGAGAATTAATTTAAAAATAAGCATGCTGGACTTAACCGTACCTGGGAAGCTGAAACAGACAGATCTTTGTGAGTTTGAGGCTAGCCTGGTCTACAGAGTGAGTTCCAGGACAGCCAGGACTACACAGAGAAACCCTGTCTCGAAAAACCAATCAATCAATCAGTCAATCAATCAATCAATCAATCAATCACTCAATCTAAGGGCTATGTCAATGCATGTCTGTAATCCTGGTACTCAGGTAAGTGAAAGCAGGAAGACCATCCTTGGCTCCATCGTAAATTCCAGGCCAGCCTGAAATACATGAAACTACGTCTTAAAAACAACCAAAAGTAGATAAAAAAAAAAAAAAGAATTTTGATTGACAAATCCCAGCCTCCAGAAATTACAAAAGAAACCATAGAGAAAAAGCTGTAGAGAAAAGAGAAGCATTTAGAAACCTGAGCTTGACTAGGTAGGCTTGGTGGTAAATGCCTGTAGCCCAGAACACTGGGCACTGAGACAGGAGAATTAGGATTTAAGACTATCCTCTGCAGTATAAGTTGAAGGCCAGTCTGGGCTTCTGATATTCTATCTCAAAAACAAAACAACAGCGAATGGAAAAAATAAAAAAATGTTAGTGTAGACTTGATGCTAAGCACAGTAGCACACATTTGCAATCCCAGAACTCAAGAGGCTAAGGACCAGGATTGCGCGTTTGATATAAACCAGCATTACATAGTGAGTTTCAGGACATTCTGGATTACAATTAAGAGATCCTGTCTCAAACAAACATCAACGACAATGAGAACAAATCTGGACTGGGAAGATGTTTCACTCTCCAGTTAAGAGCACTGGCTACTCTTCCAGAGGACCCAGGATCAATTCCCAGCACACATATGGCAGCTCATAACCATTTACAGCTCTAGTTCCAGAGTTTCTGATGCTCTCTTCTGGTGTCCATGGGTACTATCCATATGTGGAGCACAAGTAAAACACTCACATACATAAAATAATCAAAATCGTTAGTAAAACTTAGAAAAGAAATCTAGGCTTAAAGATTGAGGATTTAGGTTAGTGTTAGAGTATTTGCTTATTATGCATAGAGGATTGATCTAAAGAGCCTGAGAAAAATAAAATTAAAAGAAATTAAAATCTAAGTTTGACATACTGGAGGACTAAAATTAGACCAAGTATCTTCCAGAGGATGCAGCAATTTTGTCACATAGCCATATCGCCCTCTGCTGGCCAAATCTGATTTTGCTTTGTCGTTCAAGTCCAGTTAGTCCTGTTTTTGTTTGTAAGGCTCAGGTTGACCAATGACTAATTCTATCTTCTTGGTATAGTTTTATGGCTGTAATCTGACTGTCACCGGGTCTTTACTTGAAGAAGTGGCTGATATGGGAATCCCCTTGGGGAAAACGAACTTTCTGTATTGAGCTGAGTGTGGTAGTACACACTGTAATCTCAGCACTTGGGAGGTTAAAACAGGTTGGGTACGTGATGAGTGAGCGCTTTCATTATCATAGGTCGCTCCATAAGTAGCTGACTTGACACTTTTGGTAACCTAACCCACCTTGTGAGGGAAAGACCACAGGGTTGAGGGTTGGAGGTTCAGTGGCTTTGTTTCTGGTTTGATTTTATTATTTTAATTTATTTTCTATTATTTTGGTTTCTTCTTCCTAGATACCTCATCAACTGAAGCTTCCCAGCTGGGTCCTCTTAAAAAACAAAGCTATTTCCAAGGACACACCTCTAATCCCAGCATTCAGGAGGCAGAGGCAGGCACATCTTTGTGTGTTCAAGGTCAGCCTGGTCTACAGAGTAAGTTCCAAGACAGCCAGAGCTACTCAATGGAACACTGTCTCGAAAAAAGAGAAAAATAATAAAATTAGTTAATTAATTTTTTAAAAACTAAAAAAAAAAAAAGAAAAAGCTTGAACATTATATTTTTCCCGTTTCCTAGGATTCACGTGAGGCCCATGCAAGTGCCAATCATGAGGCTACTTTAGTCAAAGCAGAGCATACTAAAATAGAAAGGTTTGTGATGGTTACTTCTGCTTTCACTTCGTTAATTTCTTGCTCTAAAAGTTTTTAAACGTGTACTCATTTGCTTAACAAACAAGAGTGATTGCCTAACACAAAATAAAGTGTGTTGAGTGTGAAGAGACAGGAGTGGGAGGTAAAAATCACACTCTTGTCTATAAGGGACACACAGTGATGGTGAGAAAGACAGACCTGGTTGTTCCAAATTCGGCTATAAAGAGTCCTGTAAGAGTTACACAGTGAAAGTTCCAGGACAGCCTGGTCTGCAGAACAAGTTCCAGGACAGCCTGAGCTACACAGAGAAACCCTGTCTCAAAAAAAAAAAAAAAAAACCACCAATCAAAAAAAAAGAAAGGCCGGGCAGTGGTGGCGCACGCCTTTAATCCCAGCACTTGGGAGGCAGAGGCAGGCGGATTTCTGAGTTCGAGGCCAGCCTGGTCTACCGAGTGAGTTCCAGGACAGCCAGGACTAAACAGAGAAACCCTGTCTCGGAAAAAAAAAGAAAGAAAAAAGAAAGAAAGAAAGAAAGAAAGAAAGAAAGGAAGGAAGGAAGGAAGGAAGGAAGGAAGGAAGGAGAACAAGAAAAGAAAAAAAGAAAAGAAAGGCCTTGTCTCAAAGTAGAATACAGGACTGGCCAGGAGGGCCTGGTGGGCAAGAGTGGGCCACACAAAGAGTGACTGAGTCTCTGAGTCTTTCTGTCTCTCTCTCTCTCTCTGGTGTGATTTGAGGGTGTTTCCAGAGATGTTTACGGGTAAGGAAAGTCTCTTTGACTGGTGTGCCCTTGGGGTTGAGTTGTGGTAGCCGTGGCTGTGTAGACAGGAGTAAAGGGAGGAGGGCACCGCATGCAGAGGAGCTGCACGGGCACACGGGCACACGGGCACACAGGAAGACAGTGGTGCATCTTAGGGGGACTGCAAGTCAGAACAGTCAGAGAATAAAACATGGAAGAATGGTGGGAGATGGGGTTGGAGAGATGGCTCAGCGGTTAAGGGCACTGGCTGCTCTTCCAGAGGTTCTGGGTCCAATTCCCAGCACCCACATGGAAGCTCATAATTGTCTGTAATTCCAATTCTAGGGGATCTGACAAAGCACCAAGGCACATAAAATAGAAATACATAGATCTTTAAATTAAAAAATTGGTGAAAGACACAAAACTCTCTGCTTTGAGTATTGGAGGAGGGGAAAGGAACTAATTTATTTATTTAGAAAAGGAATTTGTTTGTTTGTTTGTAGCACAGAATGACCTCAAACTAACTGTACAGCCAAGGTTGACCTTGAGTTTGTGACCCTCCTGCTTTAATTTCCTGAGTATTGGGATTATAGGCATCTGCCACTGTGCCCAGATTTTCAGAGGCTGAGGATCAAACCCAGGTTTTCATGTCTGCTAGGCAAGCGGTCTACCCACTAAGCCAGATTCTTAACCCTGGACCCATCCCTTTTTCTTGAGTGCCTTTTACGGCCTGAGAACACATACATATATCATTTGATGTAATCTTTATGTAAATCCCATAAGGGAAGGTAAACACTCTTTTTTTTTCTTTTCTTTTTTTTTTTTTTTTTAATTTTTCGAGACAGAGTTTCTCTGTGTAGCCCTGGCCATCCTGGAACTCACTCTGGCCTCGAACTCAGAAATCCACCTGCCTCTGCCTCCCAAGTGCTGGGATTAAAGGTGTGCACCACCACTGCCTGGCAAAGGTAAACACTCTTATCCTACTGTGAAAATAGTTGTTCAGAGACGTTAAGTAATTTAGAGGGACTTTCCTCTTGGAAGCAATGGTTTTTCACCATCAGTTCCCATACAGAAGGACCTGGGCCAGAGGTAACAACAGTGAGAGAAGGATACACTTGCATTTTATCTAGCTCTGTGGGTGGCCAATGAGTTGGCCAAAACAGAGATGGAAGTGCAAGCCAAAGACAACAAGAAAATAGCTCAAGAATCAAACACTCTCCAGAAGTCAGGTTGTCAGAGCCAAGAAAGGTAAAGTTTGCACAGCCAAACCGTCGCTAGTAATTGGCCCAAAGGCCAAATTCATCAGCGGAGCTGGACCAGTAGAGTCCAGAGGAAGGCCAGGAACTCTGAAAGTGGGCAAGCTACCAGCTAAACCTCAAGCTGCTGGCCCAGCTGACATTCAAATTCTAGGAATTGAGGGGTAGCAATGTGACACAAGGTTGTGAAACAAATGTTGTTTGTTCTGAGATTGGGGGGAGGGCATTGTCTTGTCCAGGTTGACGTTGAGCTTGTTCTGTAACTGGGCGTGACTTTAAACTCTTGATCTTCATGCCGCATCGTCTTAGTGTGGCTGGATTCACACCTAGTTTTATCTTCATTTTTTTTAAAATTTGATAAACTTTGTTATATAAGCTTGTGAAAAGAGCTGGGTAGCAGTGGTAGTGGTGGCAGTGGCAGTTGTGTGCCTTCAATCCTGGTACTGAACAGGCAGAAGCAGGCAGATCTCTGTCTGTGAGTTTGAGGCCAGCCTGGTCTATAGAGCAAGTTTCAGGGCTACATAGAGGAAACCCTGTCTCAAAAAACCAAAACCAAACAAACAAAAATTTTGTGAATCAAATAAAAATCACAGCCGGGCAGTGGTGGCGCATGCCTTTAACCCCAGCACTTGAGAAGCAGAGGCAGGCAGATTTCTGAGTTTGAGGCCAGCCTGGTCTACAGAGTGAGTTCCAGGACAGCCAAAACTACACAGAGAAACCCTGTCTCAAAAAAACAAAAATATAAATAAATAAATATCATACACCAAAATCCATTTTTAAATAATTACTTATTCTTATGTCTTGGAGTGTTTGCCTGCACTTATGCATGTGACCCACACGTATTCCTGGTATTATTGGTGGAGGTAAGAAGAGGAAACTAGAGTTGTGGATGGTGGTGACCCGCTATGTAGAACTACCTGTGAACCAAACCCAGGCCTGCTGCCAGTACTCTAAACTGCCCTGCCATCTCACTAGCCCCCAAATCACCTTTAAGCACTGAGGAAGCCAAAGCTGAAGCAGAGTGTCCTGTTGGGCAGAGATCAGAGCTGATACTATGTGATGGGACGATAACTCAGCTAGGAGTATGTCGTACAGGCCTGAGGAACTTGAACTGTGATCCCAGCAATCTCTGCACTGGAGGCGTGGGGCGGGGGCAGGGAGGGGGTAAAGACAGTCAGATCCTTAGAGCTCACTGGCCAGTCACAGACATTCCAGTACATTTCACAGACAGGGAGAAACGATATCACATACACATAAACACAAACACTAAACAAACAAAACCAAAGCCAAACGGACTCAAGGGGCTTCTGGAGCGATGGCTCAGTGATCAAGAGCATGTGTTGTTCTTACAGAGGACACTGCTTTGGTTGCCACCATCCACGTGGCAGATCACAACCATATACAACTCTCGTTCCAGGGGATCCAACATCCACTTCTGACCTCTGTGGGCACCAGGAACACACATGGGATACAAACATATATAATGTTCACAAAGCATACATACACATAACATAAAATTTAAAAATCTCTGTGTAGCCCTGGCTATCCTAGAAATCAATTTGTAGACCAGACTGGCCTTGAACTAAGAGATTCACCTGCTTCTGCCCCCTCAAGGGCTAAGATTAAAGTCATACATCACTGTACCTGGCTAACCTTTTTTCCAGTGAGGTCAATCTCTGGCTCAGAGAGACATCCACAGGCACATCCATATGCACATGTGTACACACCCACACAAACACCTCAGTACATATATGCACCATACAGGAACTGGAATGCTAGGCCCTGTAATCACCCGGCTGCCTCACGTTTGGGGGGCCACTTTGTAACGGCCCGTTCTGTTGCTCTGGTCCTTGAGTCAGGGTCTAGCAAGAGAGAGAATGGGGGCGAGAGACGCAAAGTATGGAGACAAGACAGGGCGTCTGATCAAGTCTCTCTTATTGGAAGGAAATCCTGGGTATTTATACCCTTTACCACATGCCTTGCCCTCGTGGACAAGCACAGCTGAAGGCACTATGTCATGTGCCTTGCAGCATGGATATCACGTGCACCTAGCTAGCAGTGTGGAGACCACGTGTGCCTAGCTGCTGGCGGCACTAAACAGCAAAACAAGATATGTGAGAAAAACAAGATGTTTACCAGAGTGTGCTCAGCTGTTGTGGGCTATTGAAAACAAGTCTCTTGTCAGGGTATATGGCTCGAGATAGCTGTAAGGATGATAGCCGCTTTCGGCTAGGAGTCAGCTCCCAACGAGGCCCAAGTTTTAATTTATGTAAATTCCATCCTTTTTTCTCCTATGGAAGCAAACCAGTCAGAGAAACCTTCTGGTTGTTTTGTTTTTTTGTTTTTAAAGATTTATCTATTTTTACTTATACGAATACACTGTAGCTGTCTTCAGACATACCAGAAGAGTGCATCAAATCCCATCACAGATGGTTGTGAGCTATCATGTGGTTGCTGGGAATTGAACTCAGGACCTCTGGAAGAGCAGTCAGTGCTCTTAACCACTGAGCCAACTCTCCAGCCCAAGAGCTTCTGATTTAATTTGCTTCTCGGTTGCTGTGATTAAATATTGCTTGCCAAGAGCAACTTGGGGAGAAAGGGTTTATTTGCCCTATACGTTTCAGTCATCAAGGCAGGACCTCAAGGCAGGACCTTGAAGCAGCAATCACGGAGAGACACTATTTGCTGGCTGGCTTCCAGGCTCACATTCAGCTATCTTGCTTATACAACTCAGTACTACCTGCCCAGGGAAGCACCTCCCAGAGTGGGCGGGGCTCTCTCCTCCATCAATGAGCTATCAAGAATATACCCCACAGACCAATCAAATGCAGGCAATTCCTCAGTTGAGATTTCCTTCCCCCAGGCATCTCTAGTTTGTGTTGACGAAAATTAACCAGCACAGCTTCATAGATGACGAAATGCTTGTGCTGCCCAAGTAAGTGGCAGAACATTAGAGGAAGAAATGTAACAGGATCTCTGGGCAATGGCACTAGGGTGCAAGATGGCAGAGTCAGTTCTATTACAGTCTGTGGGCTCCTTAAGAAAGATTCAGCTCCTAGGGTAGATCGGGACTCAGCGGGATCTAGAAAAGTGTGTCAGCATGGTTATCAGGAGTATAGACTAGCCGGGAGGTGGTGGCGCACGCCTTTAATCCCAACACTGGGGAGGCAGAGGCAGGCAGATTTCTGAGTTCGAGGCCAGTCTGGTCTACAGAGTGAGTTCCAGGACAGCCGGGGCTGCACAGAGAAACCCTGTCTCGAAAAACCAAAAAAAAAAAAAAAAAAAAAAAGGAGTATAGACTGGATCAGAGTAGTGGAGGTAGCCTGGGAGGTCAGAAGATGGACAGGCCTTCGAGAGATATGGAAGGTCATGGAGAAGTGGTTGAAGCCAGAGGCTATGTACAGACACGAAAGGTGGAATCAATTAACTTGCTTCCAGCAGAGCGTTAAAAGGAAGGCCAGGGGGAAACCAGAATGGGGAGAGGAAAAGACAGAGCCCAATAATGTTTAGGAGTTAAGCTCTAGGAGGCCTGGTGACACCCTGAGGAATGGAGGACAGTGACATGTCCCTATCTGCAAGCAAAATGACTGGAGCAGTGAGAAACCGAGAATGGCGGTTGTCGAGAGAACACGCGTGGGTGGTGCAGCCTCAGCAGACACACTCAGGGGTTGCATGTGGGAGGAGGGGCTCCCAGACTTGAGGACTGGAGAAAGCATTAGCAACCTGACAGAACCCGGTTAACAAAGGAAGGACTACAACTCCCAGCATGCTCGGGTTCGGTGGGGTGACGGCTGGCGGTGGCTGCGCCGCATCCGACTGGTGGGCGCAGGACCTGGGTGGGCACCGGAGCTTGTCATCCCTGAAGGGTCGGCGGGGTGCGGGCGGCGATGCACCGCTGTCCCTCGCCCAAGGGCCGCACCGGGCTCTTGTTCCCCGCCCCGAGGCCCCGCCCCTTGCCCCACCCCAGCCGGGAGACATAACCCGGGCGGCAGGAACATCAGTCTCTCCGCCGCTGCTCCGCCCCATCTCCTTCTGTTTTTCTCTCATTCTCCAGTGGTGGCGGCGGGGAAGGCGAAGGAGAGGCAACAGCAGCCAGCTGTGGCTGCAATGAATGATCCTCCAGCCGGAGGGGAGGACTCCAGGTGAGCCTCTGACCTCGGGAGGACCGGGATCCCCCGGCCGCCCAGGACTCGCATCCTCCGCCATGGATCCCTAGGGGAAGGGAAAAAGGAGGAGGAAAAGACAGCTCTGCCGCCCACCCCCATCTCGTTTTCCTCCTCCTTTATCTCATTGTTGCCGAAGCTGTTTACCGTAGCGCTCCCTCTTGCTCCAGCATGGGGTGGGTTCCAGGCACTGCCCTTCGGCAGGAGCAGCTTGCGCGGTTGCCTGGGGATTCTGCCTAATTCTGCTTCTCCAGCCTGTGAACAGAAAGCCGTGGAGAGCTGTGGAGGCCTGGACTGGAGCAGTCTTGGGGCCAACTCCCTGCATCCCTACCCTGGTAGGCTGCATGCAGATTGAAGAGCGGTGTCTGGGGGCTGGGCCAGCCCGACTGATCCCGACCTAGGAGTAGGGCAGGAGGACCGCCCAGGCTGCAGAGCGGCCCACCTGGAAGGACAGAGCTGCAACATGGCCAGTAAGACCAAGGCCAGCGAGGCCCTGAAGGTGGTGGCCCGGTGCCGCCCCCTCAGTAGGAAGGAGGAGGCTGCTGGTCATGAGCAGATTCTGACCATGGATGTGAAACTGGGCCAGGTGACGCTGCGAAACCCCCGCGCGGCTCCCGGGGAGCTGCCCAAGACCTTCACTTTTGATGCTGTGTATGATGCTAGCTCCAAGCAGGCCGACCTGTATGACGAAACGGTGAGGCCCCTGATAGACTCGGTGCTTCAGGGTTTCAATGGCACCGTATTTGCCTATGGCCAGACTGGCACTGGCAAGACCTACACCATGCAGGGGACCTGGGTGGAGCCAGAGCTCCGCGGGGTTATCCCCAATGCCTTTGAGCACATCTTCACTCACATCTCCCGCTCCCAGAACCAGCAGTACCTGGTTCGTGCCTCCTACTTGGAGATCTACCAGGAGGAAATTCGAGACCTGCTATCCAAAGAGCCAGGCAAGAGGCTAGAGCTGAAGGAGAACCCTGAAACAGGGGTCTACATCAAGGACCTCTCTTCCTTTGTCACCAAGAATGTCAAGGAGATTGAGCATGTGATGAACCTGGGGAACCAAGCACGAGCAGTGGGCAGCACCCACATGAATGAGGTCAGCTCCAGGTCCCATGCCATCTTTGTTATCACAGTCGAGTGCAGTGAGCGAGGCTCTGATGGCCAGGACCATATCCGAGTGGGCAAACTCAACCTGGTAGACCTGGCCGGCAGTGAGAGGCAGAACAAGGCAGGTCCCAACACAGCTGGGGGGCCAGCCACACAGTCAACAGCTGCTGGTGGTACTGGAGGTGGCAGTGCTAGTGGTTCCAGTAGTAGCGGAGAGAGGCCTAAGGAAGCTTCTAAAATCAATCTGTCGCTGTCCGCCCTGGGTAATGTGATTGCTGCTCTGGCGGGCAACAGGAGCACACACATCCCCTACCGGGATTCCAAGCTGACCCGGCTGCTCCAAGACTCACTGGGGGGCAATGCCAAGACCATCATGGTGGCCACACTGGGTCCAGCTTCTCACAGCTATGATGAGAGCCTCTCTACCCTGCGCTTTGCAAACCGAGCCAAGAACATCAAGAACAAACCGCGGGTGAACGAGGACCCCAAGGACACACTGCTGAGGGAATTCCAGGAAGAGATCGCCCGCTTGAAGGCTCAGCTGGAGAAGAAGGGTATGCTGGGCAAGCGACCTCGGAGAAAGAGCAGTCGCAGAAAGAAGGCCGTGTCTGCCCCAGCCGGCTATCCAGAGGGGGCAGTGATTGAGGCCTGGGTGGCTGAGGAGGAAGACGATAACAACAACAATCACCGCCCACCTCAGCCCATCCTGGAGGCAGCTTTGGAGAAGAACATGGAGAATTACCTGCAGGAACAGAAGGAGCGGCTGGAGGAGGAAAAGGCCGCCATCCAGGATGACCGCAGCCTCGTGAGTGAGGAGAAGCAGAAGCTTCTAGAAGAGAAGGAGAAGATGTTGGAGGATCTGCGGCGGGAGCAGCAGGCCACAGAGCTGCTTGCAGCCAAGTACAAGGTAAGGTCCCCAGAGGTGTCCCTACAAGGACTTTGATTGGTAGAGTTTCATTTGAGGGTCTGTGAGTTGACCTGAAGTGGGGTAACCCACCTCAGGACCACACATTGATGACTGCCCCAGAGCAGCTGAGCAAAGTAGCATGATACTAGGCCTCCAAATGCACTTACATGCAGGCATACACACCAAGCAAAGTGGGCAGGGGTCTTGGACCAGTGGACTCGAGATGCTCTGACCTGCCACCGTCCACCTCTGCAAAAGGCCCCAGGATTGATCAGGTCTATGAGAAGCCATGTAGGACTCTTCTCTTGTGACTGTGGCTTCTCACTTCTGCATGGCCTCTTTCCTCTTACTTTTTTTTTGTCTGCAGTGTCTTTAGACCTATATTAATAGTATCTGACATTAGGATAGCACTTCACAGTTTACAAAGTACTCCATTTTTTGTATCCTCTTGTCTCATCTTCATAGGAGCCATCCCAAAGAGCAGCTTTTAAATCCTCATCTTGCAGATGAGGACTTAAGGATCAGAAAGTGCCAGGACCAAGGTTCTGTTCTTCAGAGTAGCTGGGCTGCTCTGGTACCTGCAGACTTCATGCTTTTAGTCTTTAGTAGCAAGGCCAGAGAATCCTGCTTCCTGTGGAAATGACCCAGTGGATGACACAGTGCCAGGCCTACCCCTTGATGTCATTAGTAAGGAGACTCAGAGTGTTGTTGAAGAGGTAGAATGGAGAGAGAGGTGGGCTCTATCCCAGAGACCATGGGCCTAGGCCTCGTAGGCTCAGGCCCATCAAATGACTGACTGGCTGTGGACTTCCCTTTTCCTTCTACCTCCATTTCCCTTTTTATAAATAGGACATTACCCTGGGGGATCGCCAGGGTTCTACTAATCATCTGAGAAAAAAAGAAAGAAAGAAAGAAAGAAAGAAAGAAAGAAAGAAAGAAAGAAAG
>NW_021604743.1:875998-942493 GCF_004785775.1 Grammomys surdaster | reverse complement strand
AAGAAAGAAAGAAAGAAAGAAAGAAAGAAAGAAAGAAAGAAAGAAAGCAACTAACTTACACAATGAAACCTCATGTCAATTATGTCTAATTCCCTATTGTCCTGAGGGATGTGAGGGCTTCTGCATCCTTCCTGAGTTGTGTGCTTCCTAGAGAACCTCTGGCCCTACGTGGAACTAAGTCACTGAGTCAATTATAGACCTGTTAAATTTCCTCCTCCTCCTCCTCCTCCTCCTCCTCCTCCTCCTCCTTCTCCTCCTCCTCCTCCATCTTTCCCCTCTTTTCCTCTTTTTTTGTAAATGGACTCTCATGTAGTCTAAGCTAGCCTAGAACTCTCTATATAGCTGAGGATGACCTTGAACTAATTATCTTCCTGCCTCCATCTCCTGATTGCTAGGATTACAGGCAAATACCACTGCCATGCTTGGCTGTATGCACAGTTGGAGATCAGCCCCGGAGTTTAGTGCATTCGACCCACTGAGCTCCATCCCCAGCTGTTTGTTAAATTTCAGTGCTGCAGATATCACAGTTCCAGGCATTTCCAGTTTTCTGGAGCCTTCCACACTGGGGTTGAAAGAAAAATATGAAGAACCATGAACTCGCTGGGAAGATCAAACATTTCTTATTTATTCATAGGAGTGTGGGCTAGGAATGGGGAGGAGGCCCAGCCCACAGCCAGTGGAAGAGGGACAGCTGGATCTCTGTGCATTGTCTCTGTACTGGGAATGTGCTGCTGCACCAGGGGCTGTGGCCTGGCATGTTTAATATTTAATTCACTCGTGGAGAAGCTCTACCAGGGTTATACTGAAGTGCTTCCTCAAGGGTCTGCTACTGGGGAGACGCATAAAGGCAAGGCTGTTAGTCCAGTCCTGTCTAGCAGGGAGATAATCTAATATACAGCCTGCTGTTATTGACTGGAAAATCCTATCTGGCCCATCAATCATTGCTTTCTCTTCTAAGACATCCCTTACCCTGTTAATCTGGGAGGCTGTAGGGGTAACACAAGCTAAGAAAGGAAGAAAGTAGATGCTTTAAATATTCTTATAGGGAACCGACTGGTATTTTTCAATAAGGTTTTTTTGCATCCAAGGCAATGTAAGAAGATAGGTATTAAGACAGTCAAGAAATTAGGGGAGAATTATGCATAGTGGCATGCATCTAGAATCCCAGCTACTTGGAAGACTGGAGTGGAGACCAGCCTGGGCAACATGATGAGACCCTATTTTGAAAATGAATAAACTCAAAAGCAAATCAGTTAATCAATTGATCAAAACAAAGATTGGGGTGGCCAGAACTGGAATTCCTGCACTCCAGGTATAGCTGGAATACAATATTACAGTCTTATTTTGGCAGGGGTCTTGGAGTACCAGTGTAGGGTTGGCTCAGAGTCACACAGGTGACCTGAGCAGAGCCCAGCCTGTTCATGTATGGTCTACCCTCTTTTCGCTGTTTACATTCCTGGTAATGTAATTTGTTTTTCTTTCTTATTAGTGTTTATCAGTTATATACAATGAGTTTCATTATGACACTTTTATACATGTATTTAATGTATTTTTATTCTTTTTGCTTCCTATACCCTCTCTTTTCCCCTCCCTACTCTTTCCAACCAACACCTTTTCTTTTCCTGTATGTGTGTGTGTGTGTGTGTGCGCGCGCGCGCGTGCGCACGCGCGCGCATTCCAGTGTCCCAGTGAATTTCATTGAGGTTGCTTACAAGAGCACTGACAGCTTACCAGTACCTAGACTACTGCAGGGAGGGGAATGTCTTCCACCTTCAGCAGCCATTAACTGCGTGAAAATAATTTTCTAAAGGTGTATTTATTTTATGTGTATGAGTGTGCCTGAGGGATGTGTATCATGTATATGCAGGAACCTGCAGAGAGCAGTCAAAAGAGAGCATCAGATCCCCTAGGATTTGAGTTGCAGGAAATTGTGAGGTATCTTGTGGGTGCTGAGAACTGAACCTGAGTACCCTGGAGATCAGTAAGCACTCTAAACTACGAAACCATCCACCTCAACTAATTTGAAATTTGTTTTTATGTAACACTGCTCTCTCTCTCTCTCTGTCTCTCTGTCTCTGCCTCCCTCCTTTTCTCTTTGCTGTTTTTTGGCATATTCTGGTGCTCTCATTCTCTCTCTGTCTCTCTCTCTCTCTCTCTCTCTCTCTCCCTCTCTCCAGGGTTTCTCTGTATAGCTTTGGCTGTCCTGAAACTATGTAGACCAGGATGGCTTTGAACTCACTGCCTCTGCCCTCCCAGTGCAGAGATTAAAAAGTGCACTACCAATACCCAGCTACACTGTAACATTTTAAACCTATTCCTTCAACAACCAGAAGTCACCTACACTGTTTCAATTTTGCAGCTATGGAAACCAAGGCTGGGAGATGTTGGCTGGTCTATGAATCTGGTTAAGTAGCAGAGCCAGTTCTAGAATTCATGTCTTCTGATGTTCCCAGCCTGCCTTCTTTTCAAATCACCTCAGGTTTCTCCATGTTTGCTCTCTGTGTGACTCAGGGCAAAGGCTTTTGCCTCTCTGAGCCTTGAGTTCCCTGTCGTCTAATGAGAAACAGAAGCTTGACACAGATCCCTGGGGAGTGGGTGAGACAGCCATTAAGTACTGGCTGTGAGATAGATAGAAGCTGAGGGGGAAGAGCAGCCTGGGAAATTCCAGGAGAGGAATGAGTCCGTATCCTGTGATTTCTGAAGCAGCCACCTCAGGATAATCAGCAGGGATCAAGGCCAGAGTGGAACCCAGGTAGAGGACCCAACCTTCCTGTGCTGCCCCTAGGGTGCAGATGGTGGAAACATTTTGACAGCTCCTTAGGGAGCCACAGGATAGCTATCCTGTCCTGCCTCATTCCCAGGGTTGCACAGGAGATGAAATGAGATCCTTAGCATGGGAGCATTTAAACTAGGTTGAAAACACTGAAAGGAATGGAGGGCATTGGCAGCCACAGGGTGCCTTCTGTCTGCCAAGCAGGGGTCCACGACTGACACTTTTGTTGTTTGATTAACTCTTTCTTTACCCTCCCTTTCTAAGAGCATTGTCCCAACCCTGCAGAGCCAGGCAGGGAAGGTCTTGGAGACCTCAGGAGCCTGGGAGCGTTCTCTGTCTGCAGTTAACTCTTGCCTACTTTCTGAGTTAGGCATCAGCTGTGCTTCTCACTTCCTGCCTGCTTCCATTCCTTTCCTCCAGTTCTTACCATCCCTGAGGCCAGCTCAGTGTAGCTGAATCGACCCAGTGCCCTCATTCGCTGTGTCTGACTCATCTTCCAGTCTGTCTTGCCTGCTTTCCCTGCCTGCCACCCCCAAGGTTTCTGATTCTCTTTGTTCTCCTCTTCGTGTGCACAAACACTATGCCTGTCTCCTCTAAATCTTTTTTTTTTTAATCTCTCCTTTGACTTTTAACGAATTTGCTATGGGGCTCAGAGTAGGTATACAGATGTGTGAACTTGTGGTGGTGACCAGTGCTCTGTGTACCATTAATCATTAGCAAGCCACATACTTAGGTCATATCCCCAGGGAGTGGAGGGACTTGATAACAATCTCATCCTATGAAGTAGGAGGCATAAATAAATAACATTACAGATTCACAGTGTACAATGAAGACTCAGCTCTCCGAGACTGCTCACACACTAGTGCAGGCATGTAGACTGCGAGAAGAAAGGCCCTCTATACTCAGATTTAACTTTTTGAGAGGTTGATATTGATTCTACAACATTTGATTCTTGATGGATAGAAGGGAAGCTGTTTGGGAGAGGTGGTAGGACACAAACCCCAGGCTGAAGCGGGAGCTGGACAGGTGCAGCATTGGGGTGATTTTGCAGGAAGCAGGTCTGCAGAAAGAGTGAGGAGTAGGGACTCTGGCTGGAGCCCAACTCTCTCTCTGTGGTGGGTTTAGAAAAGGAACCCTCAGAAACAGCCACCAAAGCCAGAGGGATGAGATCACTGAGTGGAGGACAAACTGAACTGAATATTCATTGTCCCCTTTGTGGTCCCCTCTTCTTCCTCCTGTGTTGGCGCATGAGCGTTATCCACATATCGGGTTAGCAGACAGGAAGTTTCAAGTCGAGCATTAACAATCTCAGCAATAATAATGAGGTTTACTAAGATCTACTTTGCTAAATTATATGCAAATATGCAAATTAGGTCATTTGTTCTACCAAAGCACCAGCAACTTCCAGGAAATGTAATGTTATTGCTTCCATTTTATTTATTTATTTTTTATTGTGGGGCACCCACCAGGATTGAAGCCAGGGCTTTGGCTATCCTAGGTAAGTGCTGGACCACTGAGCTACATTCCTAACCCTATTTTATTTTTAATTAGGTTTTCTTTTTTCCTGTGCCGTAGATTGAACCCAGCACCGTGCTCATTTATATAGGACAAGCAGTCTGCCACTGAACAATATCCCCCCACATAATACAAATAACTTTTTAAATTATTATTATTATCATCATTATTATTTTATTTAGGTTTGAGAGATTTTGCTATGTGGTGCTGGCTGATCTGGAACTTGATAAGCAGATCAGATTGTCTTTGAACTCAAAGAGATTAGCTTGTTTTTGCTTCTCAAAAACATGAATTAAAGCTGTGTACCACCATACCTATCAAAACCATTTTTTTTAATTTCATTTTGTTATTTTGTGTGGAGACTTTTTCTGTGTGTGTGCATGGCTGTACACCACAT
The DNA here is from genome assembly GCF_004785775.1 of Grammomys surdaster. Lineage (NCBI taxonomy): Eukaryota > Metazoa > Chordata > Mammalia > Rodentia > Muridae > Grammomys > Grammomys surdaster. Next base: position 937,808 of record NW_021604743.1, on the reverse strand, counting down.
GCATGCAGTACACTGGAGGCTAGAAGAAGGCATTGAATACTTTGGAAACGGAGTTATGGATGGTTGTGAGCCACCATGTGGGCTCTGGGAATCGAAACTGGGTCCTCTGCAAGAACAAGTGCCTTTAACTCCAGCCCCGCAAATTATTATTAATTATTATTATTATTATTATTAATAGAAGGTCTTGCTGTGTTGTTTAGGCTGGCCTCCAAGTCCCAAAGCTCTTGTTTCAATGTCCTGAATGCTGGAACTGTAAGCAAGAGCCACCATGCCTGGTTTCAAGATCTGCTTGACAGAATCCACTCACTTTAAGAATGAGCTGGGCTGGGGATGTAGCTTAGTGGATAGAGTGCTTACTTACATAAAATGCCTGAAACCGTGGATTCAATACCCAGCACTTCCCAGGTATAGTGGCATAAGCCTGTAATCCCAGCACTCAAGAGGTAGAAGGTCAGGAGGGTCATATGTATAGCATGTATAGTATTGCTATGTATAGCAAATTGGAAGCCAGCCTGTGCTACATAAGCCCCACTTTCAAAACAAACAGCATATTGGGTGGTATTGGTGGTGATGATTTTATGGGTTTGCACTTACCTTCAAACTCACTGATTTGAATGCATTAAATATGTGTAGCATTATTATGTGTTAATCATTCCTTGATGCAGTAATAAGCTCTATCTGAAAATGGAGCTCAATGGTAGAATAGTCGCTTAATTTGTCATGATCCAAACAAGGCTGGACACCACCCCTAAAACTCCCCTAATAATCTAGACAGTGTCTTCTTTCCAAAAGCCGATCTGGTTTCAAACACCTGTTCTCAAGGACATCAGCCCCATGCAGACAGTGGGAAATGCACAGGCTTGGTCATCAGATCTCTGTGTGTACCCTGACCACATCCCAGTTGAGTCTTCTACTGTCAGACACTTGAGAAAAGCTTGGTGGTAATACACGGCCCGTGCTCCAGGCTGGGTCTAACATATAAGTCAATGCCTATGGCCTCTCTTTGTTGGTGGGAGTGTATTAGTATTCCTGTGTTCCTTCTCATTAGTCACTGGTGACTGTGGTCAGTTCACAGAAGTGTTCTGTGCCCAGAGCATTTTGTAAGATAACAATTTGACTAGAGGAAGCCAGTGAGGAGGTGTGGTGGCACCAGCATTTGGAAGGTAGAGGCAGGAGGATACTATGATGTACTTGGTTAGTTTATTTGGTTGGGTTTTGAGACAGGGTCTGCTGTAGTCTAGGCTAGCCTTGAACACCTGATCATCCTACCTTCATATCCCAGTAGGTATGTATCATCACTACTGGCAATACATTTTAAAAAATGATTTGACCAGTGGGACATATATATGTCTAATTAATTTCCATTTGCCATTTGGGCTTCAGGCTCTAGTGAAGACCCTTTGGTTAGTTTGTTTTCTCAGCTCTGTGCTGGTTGGTGGAATATGTGGGCATTGTTGCCTTTGGTCCTTCCAGCCCCTGGAAACAGGAGATTGGATGAAGTGGCTGTGATAATGTTCTCATTGTGTTCTGAGGACCCCGAGTGAAAGCTTGGAATTCAGATCAAGGAAAGCACTTTGCTCTTGACTTGCCCCTGCCAGCCATTGTGCCTGGCCCAGGGCACTTCTTTTGTAGTTGCAGAACTGCGTGACATGTCTGAGTGGATAGAAGAATGGCCTGTCTCTCCTTAGTAACTGCTGCATGGGTGTGGAGGACCAACCTCCACACTCGGAGCCTGTATACATACGATCTGCATTCTAGGGTTGGGGGTTTTCATCTTTTTTTTATTTTTTTGAGACAGAGTCACTAAGTAGACCAGGCTGACCTCAAGCTCAGGGAGATCTGCCAGCCTCTGTCTCCTGAGTGCTGAGGTTAAAGGTGTGTGCCACCACATCCCATTATTAGTCACCTTTTGATGCTGAAAATGAAACTAAGTCCTCATGCAAGTAAAGCCATGCTCTATCTCTCCGCCCTAACCCCATTACTGGAATTTTTAATATCCTGAGAAAGTCCTGGACATTAGCTCCCAGTCAAAATAAATAGTTACCATCCAATTGTCTTTTTCCTCCCAGATGGCATTCATTTATTTGTTTGTTTTGGTCTTTTGAAACAAGGTTTCAAGTATCCCAGGTTGGTCTTGAACTCTGTATGTAGCTGAGGAGGACCTTGAACTTCCCATCTTCCTGCTCCCACATCTAAAGTGCTGTGATAATATAAGAGCACCACTATGTCTGGCTTACCTCTGGCTTGTTTGTTTAAGGCAGAGTTTCATGTTTCCTAACCCAGATACCCTGGAACTCATTATATAGTTGAGGCTAGCCTTGAACTTCTGATCCTTCTGCTTCCATTTTCAGAGTGCTAGCTCCTACATATTCCACACAGAAGACTACCAGGGCTTGAGTTGGCTGTTTTTATTGCAGGAAGTAATTACTATGCAGGCTTTTTCCTTTCTTCATCTGGCTGGCATGAAGATGCCAATGGCAACAGTAGCAATAATGAAGCTATTTTTTCCCCTTGTGTGATTGAGGCCAAACACTCCGATACATTCTTTATGTGTATTGATTCATTTCAGCCCCACAGTAGCTCCACGATGCTGTGCTGTTCCAATTTCCATGTGACAACTAAGGATGCTGAACAGTGTCACCTGCCTCGGACATGGTGGTTCTGGAGTTCTGAGGCTGTGACTAACTGGTGCATGGCCTTCCTCCCCTCCACACTATTACACACCTGATCAAATTTATGCCAGATCCCTCGCTAACAGGTCCCAGTGGGAGCTCTTGTCTCCTGGGATTCTTAACTCAGCAACCTTGGCCTTCAATATGATACAAGCCCTCAGACTCTGTATCAGCCCATCACCCCAAGTCATATAATCAAATCAAGCCTTAAAAAATATTTTTTGCCTGGTGGTGGTGGCTCACTTCTTTAATCTCAGCACTTGAGAGGCAGAGGCAAGCAGATCTCTAAGTTTGAGGCTAGCCTGATCTATACAGAGTAAGTTCTAGGACAGCCAGAGCAACACAAAGAAACCCTGTCCAAAAAAAAAAAAAGCTGCAAAAAAATGTTTTTAAACTCAATCTCATTGGTCAAGCTGTCCTAAAACTTGCTCTGTAGCCCAGGGTGGCCTTGAACTTCTACTTCATATGCTTCTACTTCAACCTCCAATGCCTTGCTACTTTTTTGTTTTGTTTTTGTTTTTTTGAGACAGAGTTTCTCTGTATAGTCCTGGCTCTCCTGGAACTCACTCTGTAGATCAGGCTGGCCTCGAACTCCAAAATCTGCCTGCCTCTGCCTCCCAAGTGCTGGGGTTAAAGGCCTGCGCCACCACTGCCCAGCACCTTGCTACTTTTTACCTCAAAAAACAAACAAACAAACAAACAGCAATGATATTTTGTTTAATAAGTTAGTTTTTTTCTTTGTAAACAATAGTGAGGATTGAACTTAGTTCTCTGCATTGATAAGAGGCAAGTGCTCTGCCATTTCAATACAAATACAGCCCTAATATTTTGTTTGAAACAGAGTCTTGCTATATAATCTAGGTTGACCTGCAACTCACTATGTAGCCCAGGCTGGACCTTGTGATCCTTTTGCCTCAGTCTTCCCCACAGGTGTATGCTGCCACACTCCACTTGTTTATTTAGTTTTACAATAAGCACATACTGCTTTTGTTGATTTTGCTTTGCAGTGCTGAGAATTGAAGTAATATCATATATGCTATGGTGCTCTGCAGGTAACTTACATCTCCAGGCCTACTGCCTGCCGTTCATGATATAGGTCACTGTGTAGTCCAGGCTACCCCTGAACTCATGACTTCCCTGCCTTAGCCTCCCTAGGTACTAGGACTACTGACATTTGCCTGGCTCTTTTTTATTTATTTATTTTAAAATTAAAAACAAAATTTTTTTTCATTTATTTATTTGTATGGAGGAAGGCTGTTGGTGACACAGCAGTCCTAAAAGTCAGAGGAGAAAGTTTGGGAGTCTGTCGGGATTGGTGGCATGTGCCTCTGTACTTCAAACCTGCTGAGACATCTTACCAGCCTGAGGGGTTTTGTTTGCTTTTCTTTTAAATTTATTTTTATTTTATGTTCATTGACATTTTTGCCTGCATGTATGTCTGTGTGAGGATGTCAGAAGCCCTGGAACTGGAGTTACAGACAGTTGTGAGCTACTATGTGGGTGCTGGTACTTGACACACACACACAGAGAGAGAGAGAGAGAGAGAGACAGAGAGAGAGAGAGACAGAGAGAGAGAGACAGAGAGAGAGAGAGAGAGACAGAGAGAGAGAGACAGAGAGAGAGACAGAGAGAGAGAAAGCTGGATGTGGTGGCTCATATCTGTAATCCCCATATTTGAGCTGTAAAGGCAGTAGAATCAGGAGTTCTAGGACAGCCTTGCCTACATAGGGAGTTTGAGGTCAACCTGGGCTATAGAAGACCCTATCTTAAAAAAATAAAAAAGTGTTAGCCCCATCCCAGTAACAAAGGTGGATGATCCCCACTACTCAAGAGATGACTAATAGGGTGCCTATGCTTTTATTCAGTTCCCAGCACCACATAGTGGCTCACGACCATCTGAAACCCCAGCTCTTGGGGCTCCAATGCCTTCTCCTGGCCTCCTCAGGCTCTTGCACATATGTGGGACAGACGCATGGACTCTCATAAGCTTGTGCACAGACACAGAAATAATTAAAAACAAAACATTGAAATGAAGAATTAGAAATTAAATGTTGACCTGGGTACAGAGTGAGTTCAAGGGCAACCTGGACAACTTGTAAAACTGTCTCAAAATAAAATGTGAAAAAAGTTAGTGTTATAACTGAGTTAGAATAAAATGATTGCCTAGAAGGAATGAGACCCTAGGTTCAAACCCAGTATACTACCCCCCACCCCAAAGTGTGCGTGTGTCTGTTTGTGTGTCTGTGCCCTGGTAGGATGATTCACTTAAAAGCAGTCAATAATTTAGAGGAATCAGGGCTTGTAATAATAGTCAATCAGTTTGGCTGCTGATAATCCTGCAATTGTACACACCTCTTGAATTGTACATTCCTTCCAAGGAATGTAAGAAATGGTCCTGCGGTTGTTGTTCAGTGTGTCACTTGCTAGCCCTGCCTGGTAGCGGAGGGTCAAGAACTCAGGCTCAGACAGCCTGAGAGGATTGATAGCAGAGCCTTGCTGAGCCTGGCTGAGCCCAGGCCAGGAGATTGGAGTCTGTCACTTAGAGTGATCCACCCCTCTGGGGCCTGTACTTCCTCTGTCAAAAACAGGGTTGTTAGCAAAAGTACAGCCTTAGATTTTGTAAGTTCTGATGTTCTGCCATTCTGTCTCCTGGATTTGCATGTCAGATGTTGGAGAGAACCTTCTAGAAAGCTACAAATAGAAGAGGGAAATGGTGGCCCCGGTGAGATAGATGCCTCAGGGTAAAGACAACGGCTGCTGAGCCTGAGACTGGAGTTCTACCTCTAGAGAGATTCCCACATGCCCACCATGGCACAAGCACACATGTGTGCACACACAATAAATAAGTAAGTGTAATAATTTTTGAGGCAGGGTTTTTCTATAGCCTTGGCTGTCTTGGCCTCTGCCTCCACAGTGCTGGGATTAAAGGCTTATACCATGTGCCCAGCATAATTCTTTGGTTTTTTGAGAGGGTAATTGTGAAGAAAGATGAGTTACAGGTCGGTCTAGGTGCTCCTGCTCTGCCCGTTGAAGGGAACGGCCCATCTTTTTCTTAGTGCTCTTCTCGGATGTGGAAGGAGCACTTCTGGGCATCCCCACCTTGTCCAGCACTGGGACCAGAGCCTGGCCTACCTCACTCACAGCCAATGTTTTTCCCAATCTCTAATTTTTCTTTTTCCTATGAGTATTCTTGGCACTCGAAGCATCAGTCATTTACATTGCATTTGAGCTGTCGGAGGAGGAGACTCAGACGTAATGTCCTGGTTTATGTCCCCAGGGCAGAAAACCACTGAAAATAGCTCTATTCATCTGAAAATAGACCTATTCATCCTCTCCCCTTCATCTCTCCTTTCTTCTTCCCTCTATGCTGACTCCTCAAGACCTGAAGTCTGGGAGCCTGAAAAGGAGAAATTGGGCTGGGTAAGGAATGGCTGTCTCTTTAAGAGATGGAAGCGGGGCTGTTGAGATGCGTTTTTTTGGTTTGCTCCTTTGCCATGAATACTGAGTGTATCCCAATGGTTCAGCCAGTGAGTTACCCCTACATTTCATCTCATTGTGCTTGATTTGGTTTGTTTGTTTGTTTGTTTGTTTGTTTTTGCTGTTGTTGTTGTTTCCCTAGTCAGAGTTTCTCTGTGTAGCCCTAGCTTTCCTGGAACTGACTCTGTCGACCAGACTGGCCTTGAACTTGGAGATCCACCTGCCTGTGCCTCTGGAGTGCTGGGACTAAAGGCGTGCTCCATCACCACTGACTGCTTGGTTTATTTTTTCGGTGTTATCAGTGGAATCCAGGACTTTGTTAGGCTTGGCTTCTACTTAATGAGCTGCATTCCCAGCCCTCCTGTATACATGGTCATTTATGAAGCACTTCTATCTGCTACCCAACTGGTCTTCTTTAACCAAAGCTTGTAAGAGAGTGTGTTCTGGCTCCTACCCAGAGGGTTGACATGGGGGGACATTGTAACAGAGGGTGGCAGAGCATATGTGGAAAGACTCACTCGCATGCCCAGCACTCTCCATGCTATCCCGGTACAGATCTTGTAAGGTGGACCCTTCCCATGAGCCTTCCAGGTTTCAGTCTCTCTAGGATTCTAATGATAGAACTTCCCCCAGCATGTGGGTTAAGAGTTCCCTAGTCTACCCTCATCCCAGAGGCACCATAAGTGCCCTGTACAGGCAAAGCTGTCTCAGCTGGAGGAGAAGACAGTGACGCTCTGAGCTTTCCTGATGGCGCTTGAGTCAGCAAACGATACAAAGATCAAATGCAGCTTCTTTCCACATACTGCTGCCCTGATGCTGGTGTGTTGCCGGGGAACAGAGAGATGAGCACTGACTGGAAATCAGGTTAACATCCAGATAATGCTGGCCAGCTCTATAACCGTGGGCAAGTCTGAGCCTTACTTTTATTGTGTGTCAAGTAGAGACCACAGTGTAACGTCATGTCATAAGGTTCTTGTGATGCACTGGGTGATGAAGGTGAAAAAGATCTGGTCCAGGGCTGGGGAGATAGATTAGTGAGTGAGGAGGTGCCATCCCAATCGCCCAGGGCCCACAGGGTGGAAGACGAGAACTGACCCCTGCAACGCTGTTCTCTGATCTCTACATGTCAGTCGTTGTCCTCTACCCTTTAATAAATACATGTCATTTTTTTAAAAAGACACCCAGTCTAGCCACAGACATAAGACAAGATGCATCCCAGGCTCTAGTCTTCTGTAGAGTGCCACAGAGTAGCTGGCAGTAACAGGCCAACACTGGTTTGTCTTCTGTTTATGGAGACTCCCACTTGATGGGATTCTTCCCAAAGAGCGACTGGTCAGGCCTGGCTGTCACCCGTTAGCTTTCCTGACCAGCGCTTGATGAAAAGCGCCGGGAGCTCTTAGCGCCCGTCTCCTCTGGTCCATTGATGGGATGCTGAGGCTCAAACTCAGGGTCTCTTGTAGACTAAGCAAACACTCTACAACTGATGGAAATCCCCCAGCCTCCCGTCCTCCCTTTCCCCCTCCCTTCCTTTCACTGTGTAGCACAGGCTGGCCTTGAACTTGTGGTCTTCCTGCCTGAGCCTCCATACCTAGTTCAACCTCTGATTTTATATGCCTGTTCCTGGAACTGGGAAAACTGACCTCTGAAAATTTGAGGCTGTGTCTACAAGCTGACATGTTCCCTGTGGTGACCCTGTTAATTGTACAGTAGCCGACTGCCTCTGATATCCGGAGCCGGAGCCCTGATCAAATTGGGAAATTACTTGGAAAGTGCAGAGTTAATATAGCAGGGGTTATGCACACAGACTCCTTAGTCAGGAGACACCAAGATTGGAGAGCTGTGTCCCTGGGCCTCTACATCCTGTCTCGAATGCATGGAGGTCTGCGGCAATGACTCCCAAGGTCCACTTAGTCATCATGTGCTCAGTTCTCCTCTCTCAAGACTCAGGCCATGGTGCCTTGGAGCTCCCAACCAGATCTGCTCTATCCCACAGCCTTTCACTCACTCACTCACTCACTCACTCACTCACTCACTCACTCACGCGGGACCTATTTAACATCCAAAGAGGCAAAAGATCCTGTCCCCAGGCCCCACCCACCTATACCCTTGCCCTGAGAAATCACAAAGGAAGCACTGACCAACACAGCTGAGAGCTCCAGGGAACTTTTCCTTAGGACCAGCGCCCCGAATGGCAGCCCCTCTGCCCTGTATACCCAGCTTGAACTGCACAAGGGTTGGAGGCCCCCTTGTCCCTCGGATTTCTACAGGTGACAGACAGCTAAGAAGAGATATCTCTAGGGCAACGGAGATGAGCTGGCTATCCTCAGAAAGAACAGAAAAAGAAGAAAACAAAACAAAGAAGCTGGTGTGTGACATATTTCAGAGCGTGGGAGTCAAATAGCATGGGCTGAGACTTTGCCCCTAGACCCCAATCTTGAGTTCACACCAGGACCAGCCCCCTCTCCTAACACAAGGCTGGTCTTGTCTGCCAAGCCTGGCAGACACTGAGGGTTGGGTAAGTGTGCAAGACTTTCTTAGCAAGAAAGCGATAATGCAGATTCAGTGGTCATTTGGCCTGGGCAGGAGCAGTTTAGAAGAGGGAAACAGAATACATAGAATGGGGTGGAAATGGGTAGTCCTGTCCAGGGCAGCAGTCATCATAAAGATCAGCAGAGATCTTTATGGAGGTCTGGCCAGCAGGAGGGGTCTTGCAGCAGTTCCAGGTCCAAGAAGCCCTTACAGGAAGCGGACCGAGACTCATGCCATGGTGACTGTGGGAGAAAGGCTGGGACCTCGAGGTCTCATATAGTCCTGGTTGATGTTCTAGATGCCAGGCCTGATTGCCAGCTCGTATTCTGATGATGATGTGCAGATGGGACATGTAGCCTTTGGATAAGGAGTACGTGAGCCAAGATACAGGTACCAGGGGAAGATGGAGGCTCGATATATATTGAAGGTCCGAGTGCTCACTCAACAGCTGGGCGTCAGGGAGCATTGCCCGAATGGCAGAAGGATCACATGAGTTCAGGAACAGCCTACTCTATACAGCAAGTTCCAGGTCAATCTCACTATAAGACTGTCTCAAAAACAAAGTAAAAGCTGGGTATGGTGGTACACAACTTTAATCCCAGCACTTGGGTGGCAGAGGCAGGCAGATCTATGTGAGTTTGAAGCCAGCCTGGTCTACTGAGTGAGTTCCAGGACAGCCAGGGCTATCCAGAGAAACCCTATCTCAAAAACAAACAGAAAAGACAGACAGACAGACAGATAGACAGACAGACAGACAGACAAACAAACAAACCTATCCCCAAGCAGCACTTAAGACTGGCTGAGAAAGGAGAGAGCAAGTCTTGGTGAGATCACCAGAAAAGCATGGAGAATATAAAGTAGAAGGGAAGCCACACATGGTGGCCCATGCCTGTAATCTCAGCACTTGGAAGACAGGCAGAAAAACCAGGTGTTCTGAGCCATCCTCAGCTACAAATCAAGTTGGAGGCCAGCCTGGACCACACTCTATCCTCATCCTATCATTCAGTGAGGAGGCTCACTTTTATATCTACCCTTATAACAATTTTTCAATGATAATATTTCATGCTAATGTTACTGTGATAAATTGTCTGCAGCCAGGCATGATGGCATACACCTTTAATTCCAGTACTAGGGAGGCAGAGGCAGGCTCATCTCTGAATTTGAAGGCAGCCTGATCTACATAGTGAGTTCTGGACCAGCCAGTGAGACTCTATCTGTGTGTGTGTGTGTGTGTGTGTGTGTGTGTGTGTATGCAGACGTGGGTGCCACAGGAGTGCAACCACCTCAGGAGGCCAGAGGGGAGACATCAGACTCCCTGGAGCTGAACTTACAGGCATTTGTGAGCCATCTGACGTGGATGCTGGAAACCAGGCTTGCATCTGCTACAAGAGCAGCAAATGCTCTGAAGCACTGAGCCATCTCTCCAGCCCATCAGTCATTTGTTTTTGGGGCTGGGTTTCCTGTAGCCCACGCTGGTCTTGAACTCTCCTTCTTCCTTCTCCCTCCTCCCAAGTGCTGGGGTTATAGGCCTGCAACATTCAGGGTGTCCTACAACCTGCTTCTTTTGAAGTTCCATGTGTACTCTCAGTCTGTGTCCTAGGGATGAATGAGCGCTTCCTTCTTACTGCTCTTTTTGACTGTATCACCTCTGGGCCTAGCCTCTTAACCTTCTTTGTCTTTGCAGCCCGAAGAATCCTATTTTTCTGTCTCTGACAGTAGCCATGGGGAGGTCTTTGCTGTCCTTCTCTGGCTCTCCTGTCTCCTTTGAGTCTCTGGAGATTTGAAATGGAAGCGTACACAGCACTCCAGATCTGGCTGCATCATTGCTCTGCGAGAGGATAATTCATTTTGTTTCCAAAAAGCCTTCACAAAGGTCCTCGGCCTCTGCTGTAGGATTTTCAGCTGTAGCAGCACATTAAGCTGCTGTCTTCTGGGAGCAGTAGAGAATTCCTCCCTTCCCTCTCCGTCTAGTCAGGCTCACAGCTCCTCGCCCACAGCTATCATTTAATGAGCAGAGTTAGGATCACTTTCCCTTCAAATGGAAAGGTGTAACAGAAGCTTGACTACCTGCCTTTATTTTTGTTTCCAATAAGCTCACATTGTTCCTTATGACCTAGAATGATTTGAGGGTATCTGTGAAATTGAGCATTTAATCAGTACGTGCTTCCTTGTACAGTTTGTTTGTTTGCTTGCTTGCTTGTTTGTTTTTCACGATAGAGATTCTCTATGTAGCCTTGGCTGGCCTGGAACTCACAGAGATCTCCCCAACTCTGCCTACCGAGAACTGGGATTAACGGTGTGCACCACCACTGCCCAGCTTCCTTGACCAGTTTCCAACAGATCAGTTCTGCCGTCCTACACTTGGCCGTTTTCCCACACACTGTGTATGTTTCCTTCCCCTAACCCACTTCCCTTTCTCCATCCCCACATCCCCATGCAATGTTGAATGACCGCTGATGTACAACCTTCTCATGGGGGTGGTTTAACTTCTTCTTTTTTTTTTTTTTTTTTTTTGGTTTTTCGAGACAGGGTTTCTCTGTATAGCCTGGGCTGTCCTGGAACTCACTCTGTAGACCAGGCTAGCCTCGAACTCTCGAACTCAGAAATCTGCCTGCCTCTGCCTCCCAAGTGCTGGGATTAAAGGCATGCGCCACCACCGCCCGGCTTACGGTTTAACTTCTTAAGTTCCAGCTTCCCTAATGCTGCAGTAATTTTGTCCCAGTTTCAAAGAACTCAGAGGTCAGGCACAATCTTCTTTTACTGAAAACATGGTTGCTTTTCCTGTAGTTGGTCCTGTTTTCTAAAGTCCTCAACACAGGGACACATAAGTCATCTGGGGAACTTAGGAAGGGGTGTGTGTGTGTGTGTGTGTGTGCGTGCACCTATGGAAGCCAGATGTTGACAGTACTATCTCCCTCATCTCTTCCTACTTTATTTTTTCAGACAAGGTCTGTCCGTGACCCCGTGACCCTAGACTGACTGCCAGAGACCTTCCTGTCTCCATCACCCCTCTTAGCACTGCTGAACTAACCTCAGGTTTATTGTGCTTACTCAGCAAGTCTTTTACCCACAAAGTCATGCCCGCAGACCCAGATGCAGGTTCTGATTCATCGAGTCTGGGTGGCCTGTTACTGTCCCAGGTGATCCCGATATGCGGCAAAATTTGAGAAGTACTGTCTTTTTGCTTAGTGCCAAAGTAAAGGGTGCTAGAGTTACATAAAGTGTTGAGGGAGTATAAAGTTTCAGGGCTGGGATGGACAGTGTGCCAGATATGGAGACTGAACAGAATGGTAGGCTCTTTGAAAACTTGTTATCTAGGTGTTAGGGTTCTCAGTTACCTCAACAGTACAGGGCTTTACTTCACACCTCTCCCACCACATTGCTGGGTTTCTGGGTTGCCAATACCCCATGATAGGGAACATGAGTTGATGGATAAAAGAAGCTGGCATAGAATCCAATACAAAAGCTTGGGACCTGCCGTGGATGAGCCCAAGGATTCTGTACCATCCCTCAAGTACTCATGGGGCACTGCTTTCTGTCAAGGCCTGAGCTGGGACCCTGACTTATGAGGGAGGCATGATTCCAGCCTTCATGGAGCTAATAGGATGAGCCAGGGAATGGTTCTAATGGGGAAACGGTAGGAATGTGCCCCGGTTATAGAGGAGGTCTGAACGGGCTTTGCAGGGATCAAAGAAAGTTTCCTAAGCTGTTCCTGCCAGGTCTTTTAAGATGAGCAGCAGCTTTCCAAGAAGCTGTGGAATGGGGGGAAAACAGTGTTGGATATCCTCCTGTGGGGAGTAGAAGCCCGTTGGATAATTTGAGCAGAGGAGAAGTTGTTTAGACTTGTGTGTTTGGAGGCTCAGCTGGATGGAAGAGGTAACTGGAACTGTAAAAGCCCATGGGTGGTCCAGGCAAGTCTTGAAGATTTTAGTGAGGTCAGTGGGTATCAGTAAAGACAAAGAGGAGATAGTGATATAATCTGCACTGAGAAGCATTTGACGGTGACTGGCCATTCATAGGGGTGAGCGCAAGGCTGTGCTGAGGCAAGCCGCCGAGGGCACCAAAGTTACAAGGGTTATACAAATTCTAACTCTGAACTGAGAGGAGTCAAGATGAGTTAATTCCGTGACATGGGGATGGGCTGGCTAGATGGAAAGACAGTCATCCAGGGTGCAGAGGGCTGTGGTGTGACATCGAGGACAGCCTGCCCTCCACTGCCCCTTGCTCACTCCTTGCCTTTGTGACCGTATGGGTCTGACGTGAGGCTCCTGCCACTCCAGCTGTCCTCTGCCATACTGCTCGAGCCAGCTTCCGACCTCCCCACAGCATCCTTCACCCCCGTGCTGCTCTGTTCCCAACGATGTGATGCTCGAAGGGGGCTGACCATTTCCCCTCCCCCCAGCCTGGTGTGGCATCCTCAGCTCTGAGAGCCCTCAGACATGTCAGCTGGTTCCACTGGGACAAATTCCAGTGGGGAGACAGCCAGTTTCTTCCAGTGGCTCAAGGTGATGTCAACCTTCCAAGAGGCCAGCGATGAAATCAGAGGGCAATTGGCTGCCCAAGGAAAGTGCCCTCTTCTTCACAGTGACGGTGCATTTTATAGAGCCACACTTTGTACAAATCCATTTTTGTGTCAGCACTGGGTTCCAGAAGCACCTGCTGAAGGCACTGATGGGGTGGGGGCCGCCACACAGCATGGAGCTCTCAGTGAGGCTGGGAACATGAGATGCAGACCTCGCTTAGTTCTCATTGGTGATCCAAGACTAGTTATCCTTTCTCCCTCCCTCCTTCCCTCTGCTCCCCCCCCCTCTTCATTTGTTACATGAGGAGATGAACAGTCGCCTATCTGAGATGTTCATTCTGTTGAGGGTTCTATTTAGCACCTGACATTGTACTACCTGCGCTTGTGAGCTGTCCAGAAAGGAAGTGATGCTCTCATACTGCAGATGTGAGGACCGAGGGGGCGCCTGGCTGGGCCTCCCGCTTAGTGGGCAGAGCCAGAGTCTTTTAGGTGGTGTCTAAAGCTCATGCAGCCTCTGGTGCCTCATTTTGTCCCCTGTTGCTGTGGAATCTCTCCCTTGGGTTGTTCTGATTTCCTTAGCAGCCCAAGATTAGACCAAGATTTCCTGCTGCCCCAGTGATGAGCTGTCTTCCTGAGTCAGGAACTACTCAGTAGAGGGCTAGGCTGCCCAGCGACAGCCATTTCTCCTCCTGCTGCATGCCATCTGGGGCTCGGCTGCCAGGAATAGATTGCCACCCACCCTCCTCGCAGGCATGGTGACCCAGCCGCTCCTTTGTATCCATGGGAGAGATCAGGTGCCTTATATTCCCAAAGGGGTTCTCTCTCTCTTTTTCATCCTTAAGGATTCTGTCCACAATGGAAGCTTTGTGCTATAGCCCTAGGGGCTGGAGAGAAAAACATCATTCCCACCAACGGCTACAAGGGATATCCCTTATGTCTTCTAAAAGGATCAAAGGAAAAAGGAGCTGAGTCTCTGCTCTGTGGTCCTGCTTGGACTGGACTTATGGAGTGGAAGCAGGAAAATCAGAAATTCAAGGCTATCCCTGGCTATGTTACATATAGGGAGGGAGGGAGGGAAGAAGGGAGGGAGGGAAGGAGGAAGAGGGTCTCTCTCTCTCTCTCTTTCTCTCTCTCTCTCTCTCTTTCTCTCTCTCTCTCTCTCTCTCCAAGACACGGTTTCACTGTGAAGCCCTGACTATCCTGGAACTTGCTCTTTAGATTAGCCTGACAGAGATCCACCTGCCTCTGACTCCTGAGTGCTGGGGTTAAAGGTGGGTCTTACCACAGTAATCTTAAAGCTGAGAATCTTAAACTGTCAATAGGCATGATGACACATACCTGCAATCCCAGCACTCAGGTGGCAGAAACAGGATGATTACGACAAGTTCCAGGCTAGCCTGGCCTACAGTGTAAGTACCAGGCTAGCCAACATTATATAGTGAGATCCTTTCTCAAAAAAAAAAAAAACCTACAAAGTAAAGGGCCATGTGTGGTGGTATATCCTTTAATCCCAGCACTAGGGAGACAGGCAGGCCTATCTCTGTGAGTTCAAGGTCTGCCTGGTCTACAAAGTGGGTTCAAGGACAGCCAGTACAGTTACACAGAGAAACCCTGTCTCAAAAAACAAACAAATAAACAAAACCCAAAACAAAACAACCAAACCTATAAAGCTAGGAACACACTTGCAATCTAGCACTGTTGTCCTGCACTGCATAGGTTTAAGGCTAGACCCTGTGACTAACAAATAAGAAGTCCGAAATTGCGATGGTCCTTTGCCAGTCCCATCTTTGACCTCCCCTTTGTGTTCTCAGGCCATGGAAAGCAAGCTACTCATTGGGGGGCGGAACATCATGGATCACACCAACGAGCAACAGAAGATGTTGGAACTGAAGCGCCAGGAGATTGCGGAACAGGTAAGGCTGCTGGCTTCCGGTTCCCTGAGGCATATGGCCTTGGGGTCATGTGTTGGGAAGGCTGGGGCTGTAAGCCCTGATGGACTTGGAATCCTGGAATTATAATTCAAAACGTAAGCTAAGTCGCTTGGATTCCATGGGTGTGTCAGCTCGGGGTCTCTCTTTGGGTGAGAGGAAGTGGTAGTTTCCCATGCAGCTAGCCTCCACAAGACTCCTGGGCCTTGCACAGAGATGAGTTCATTGCCAACTGTGTGGCTCTTTCCTAAGTCATCAAGTTAGTTACCAATTAACTATGATGCTCTACAGGTAATGTCCGCCAGCTCTTAGGGCTGGGACCTCCATGCACACAGGGCCACACCTGATGAAGCTGTAATCACAGGATCCGAGATAAGGGGTCTGTGTCCATGGTAAAGCCAGGAGCTTCAAGGGGCAGACTCAGCCGGCCCCTGAGCTCCGGTATCCCTCCTCCAGTGGGCGTGGTTTTCTCTTGTGAGTCTCCCTTGCGGTGCCTTACCCTAGAAACGCCGCGAGCGGGAGATGCAGCAGGAGATGCTGCTCCGAGATGAAGAGACCATGGAGTTACGCGGTACCTACTCGTCTCTGCAGCAAGAGGTGGAAGTTAAAACCAAGAAACTCAAGAAGGTAAGATGCGCACCAGGGTAAACAGGCTGCTGCCTAAGGGTCTCCTGCCCCAAGAGGATGTGTCTAAAAGGCCCCGCCCCACTGCTCAACCCCTGAACTATACTGCTTAGGCTGTGGGGTAGGGTGCAGCCAGGAGGCAGGCATCTGGTGTCAGGGTGTCACTTCCAGTCTACAGTGTGGTCGGTCATCCTCATGATCCGGGCTAACTTCTCTACTTTGGAAGTCATCAATGAATCATAGTTTTGGTAGCTGGGTCAGGGAATGTGATGCGACACCTCTGAGCCACGTGTACTTATGCCTGTACAGCTCTATGCCAAGCTTCAGGCAGTGAAGGCTGAGATCCAGGACCAGCATGAGGAGTACATCCGCGTGCGGCAGGACCTGGAGGAGGCGCAGAATGAGCAGACCCGGGAACTCAAGCTCAAGTAGGGCTGGCTTCTCTTCTGGTTCTGGGTCCCCACAGTCTCCCCCAATTCCTCAGGGCCTCTGTAAGAGATTCTTCTGAAAGCCATATTTTGACTATGCACTCACATGTCCATGTCCCCCTCTTTTGTTTGCATTTCACTTTTTTTGGAGACAGGGTCCTACTCTGTAGCTCAAGCTGTCTTGAAACTTTTAGCTATCCTCCTGCCTCAGCTTCCCAGTTACTGGGTTAACAGGTGTAGGCTATGCAGCTTGTATGTCTTTGGTGTTTTGGGCCTAAGGGTGTGTATATATGCACACCTGTGATTCGCATATGGGGGCCATAGGTTGACGATTGTTATTATTACTACTACAATTCTTATTTTGGAGACTGGGTTCACTGAACCTGGAGCTCATGAGACAGGCCAGCTCTTAAGTTGTTCTACTCCCTCAGCCTGGTTTGATGGCTCCACCTGCCCTGCCAGACTACTTGCTGAGTGCTAGTAGAGAATAACCCTCAGGGCCCTGGGCCCAGAGTCTGCGTTAGAAGCCGTGGTCTTCAAGTTCCATTTTTCTGTGGCGGTGGCGCCCCTTCCACCCTTGTTCTCCCCGCCTCTCTGTTCCCCCTATGACAAGATCTCTCCCTGTCTCCCTCCATTTCTGCCTTGTACCTGCCCCCAGGTACCTCATCATTGAGAACTTCATCCCCCCTGAGGAGAAGAACAAGATCATGAACCGGCTTTTCCTGGACTGTGAGGAGGAGCAGTGGAAGTTCCAGCCATTGGTGCCAGCTGGAGTGTGAGTCCCTCTGGCATTTGTCTGGACCCAGGGACTTGCAAGCCTCTCCCAGGGTCATGAGTGGTGAGGGGCTTGAGACCCTGCTGCAGAAAGACAGATGTTTGGGGCTTGGGGGTGGATTAAGAGGTGTGTTTGGAGGATGAGTTTTGCCAGGATCTAACCTGAATGGGTCTTCATGAAGGAAGTGATCTGGGTGTGAAGGGAGCCTGTGAGAAGAGGGGCTTGTGTGGGCGGCACTTCAGCCCCCAGTGTAACACCTGCTTACTTCTGCATGCTTTTGTTGGTTGCCAGAAACAGCAACATTTGTTAATATTTGCCCAGCTCTGCTGTTGTAAGAATACAGGCCGAAGGTAAGTCAGACATTTTTGAGCTTGTGGTCCGGAGGGAAAAGACTGAGAAGTGTCATGCCTGGGCACCACAGAGGCCTGCTGCAGTCTTTCTAGCTTCTCAGCTGGGGGATTCAGCAATTCCACCTGTTTCTACTCTGGAGTGCCTGGAGTCTTTAGGTGCCTTTGCATCAGTTAGCTGGGTATGCAGCGCCCTCTGCTGGTAGCTGTGCAGAACGAGGTGGAATATTCAGAGCAGATGGAGTGCCTCACTCAGCTGGACCAAATCTGTGTACAGTGACGGAGGGACAGTACTTCTCTGGAGATTCTTTACTCTCTGTATCCTAGGGATGCTACTGCCATGGCAGGGCAGGATCCTCCCCAGAGCTGGGATGGAAGCTAGTACGAGGTCGGTAGTGTCTAAGTGCATTACATGCCTGTTTAATCTATCTGCTTTCCGAAAGAGTGAACCTACTCACCACATTGTGATAAAAGTTGGAAATAGCAAATTTATGAATAATGGCCTTTCGGTGTTGGCACTTTGAGTTTGAGTTCAGCTTGGTCTGCTTAGCAAAGTCCAGGCCAGACCAAGGCTGTGTATAGAGATCCTATCTCAAAAGCAAAGCAAAGCAAAACAAAACATTGTCTTCCATCTCCACAGTACAATGGCCACTTTTAGGAAGTTTCATACTGAGAGAATTCTATTATATAGGTTAAATTCCGTTTTTTCCAATTCCCCAATTTTGTAATTTACAGATGTTTCCCTGCCCCAGCCCTGAGATCATTATTATATTTAATTGCCTGTTTAATCTTCTTTGATCTGGAATTGAGAAGGGATATTTATTTATTGATTTGTTTTTAGTTTAGCAGTTGAGCTATTTCCCCAGTACTCCATTTTCTTTTCTTTTCTTTTTTTTAAAGATTTATTTTTATTTATATGAATACACTGCAGCTGTCTTCAGACACACCAGAAGAATCCATTGGATTCCATTACAGATGGTTGTGAGCCACCATGTGGTTGCTTAGGGCCTCTGGAAGAGCAATCTGTGCTCTTAATCGCTGAGCCATCTCCCCAGTCCCCATTATCTTTCTTAAGCAAAGAAAGTCACAGAAGGAAAGAGTTCTCTTCGGTATTAGAAAACCTGAAAGCTACTCATTCCTCCAAAACTTCTAGTTCTTTAGTTTGCCTTTATGAGTTGTATTTGTGTGTGTGTGTGTTTGTGTGTGTGTGTGTGTGTTTGAGCTGGGCACTCATGAAGGTAGGCTTGTATCTGTCTAAGCAATATCCCCAGCCCTTTTTGCCCTTTTTATGTAGTTGAAGCTGACCTTGAACTCCTGATCTTCCTGCTTCCACCTCCTGAATCTGGGATTACAGGCATGAGCCAGCATACTTAGTTGATTCTGTTTTTGAGACAGGGTCTCATTACATAGCCCAGGCTAGCCTTGCTCCTCTGTCTCAGGCTTCCCAGGGCTGGGGTTGCAGGAGTGTGCAACCCCATACAATTGAGACAATTTTTTTTAAAGGGGAGGGGGTTTATTCAGGGCAGAGGGCAAAGGTAGGGAGAGAAACGGGAGAAGATGGTGGAGAAAGAGGAGAGAGAGAGGAGAGAGAAGTGGAGGCCGGCCATGACCACGTGGAGAGAGGGGGAAGGGAAGGGAGGAAGGGCGAGGAGAAGCTAGAGGCAAGAGAGTAAGAGAGCGAGACAATTCTTTAAAAAATTATTTTCTCTCTTTAGTTTAACTTAGTTTTATGTTTTATATATATGAGTAGTTTTATGTTTTATATGTATGCTTTGCCTGCCTGTATGTCTGTGTATCATATGCTTTCTCGGTGGCCACAAAGGCCAGATGAAGGCACAGGATCCCCTGTGAGCCACTGTGTTGGTGCTAGGACTCTAATGTAGGTCCTCTGGAAGAGCAGTGGCCAGTGTTTTTAACCATCAAGCTGCCTTCCAATACCCCATTCCTTGTTTCTTTTTAATTTTGAGAGCAGTTGGTGTTAGAATAAAGAAAACAACAGTTCCTCATCAAAATCCCAGCTTTGAATATAAGACCACAGAGAAGCCCAGAGGGTGGGCTGGTGGCAGAGGGAAGTGGGGGCCACCTCCCATCTCCAGACTACATCTGTCCCCATGATCTCTGCTTTTACAATTGGAGCCTGGGAGGGGGAAGGCCTTGACCATGGATTTCTGTGAGACAGAGATGCTCTGAAATCTGAGGCTGTGAAAGGACTCTCCCTCCTTCCCTTCCCAGACATCTCCCACAACTCACAAAACATGAGTCAAGCAGGGCTGGAAACACAAAAGCCCTGTCTCTCACCATTAGAGCATTGTTCAAGTTGTGGGCTGTTTTGCTTTGCTGAAGCCTGTGATGTTCTGGGATGAGAACACTGAAGACTGCACAGAGTAGAGAGACATTGTTTGAAACAAATTACCTAAGGCTGTGCTGTCCCTTAGGAAAAGGCTTTTGTTGGAAGCAGCAACCCTCCTTTGACTACAGCCACAAGAATCACCCTGCCCAGGGCCCTCTCCAAAGCAAGGGGTCATTGTTACCGTGGGACAATGTTTGGACATGGCTATGTCAGTTTATTTGGGAAGTCCTTCTTTTTTTCTCTTTTACTGTCATAGTTTTGGTTCAAGTTGCCTTGAAAACAAGTTTTACAGATTATGCCAGGTTGTGAGCATGCCTGTTTAATTTCTTCTTTGTTTTGCTTTTAGGACTAGAGGTTAAACTCAGTGATAGGCACTGAGCTAGCATGTTTGAGGGCCTGGGTTCAGTTCAAGCATCCCCATTTATAGACAGAGTGTCTTCTAAGGGCTATACATTTGGCAAAGGCACATAGCACCTGGCTTAGTCCACAAAGTTACAGTGACTTCAGCACTGTAGCCTCTGCAAGCACAGTCATGATAGATTCTTAGCAAAATCATCACGGCACACTTGAAGGACACTGGACTTGGAATGAAAACATTTTGAATTTGGCGTCTGATGAAATGGCTCAGCAGGCAGAGGCACTTGTTGCTAAATCTGAGGACACGAGCTTGGTCCCTGGGACCCACAAGGTAGAAAGAGAAAACCAACTCCCACAAATTCTCCTGATCTCAACATGAATGCCTTGGCACGCATGCATCACATGTATGCTCATGTGTGCACATGCAATGCATCAATAAAATAAATAAAATGTATTATACACACACACACACACACAAATTCTGAAACTTGGTGTCTACCTTGCCACATGAGGAAATAGATGGTTTGGCTTGACTTTGTTTTAAAGACCAGTCTTACTACATTGTCCAGGCTGGCCCCAAACTCCTGGCATCAAAGGATTCCCCTCTCTTAGCTCCTCAAAGAGCTAGTACTACAGGCACATGCTACCCCATTCGACTTTGAGAAACTCCTGTTACTGATTTATTTACTTAGTTAAGTTAGCCTCTCACTCTATAGCCCTGGCTGAACCCTGAATGTAGCATGTGGCTAAGGGTTGACCTTGAACTCCTGATCCTCTGTCTCCCCAGTGCTGGGGATATATATGAGGGTGTGAGACACACACACACCCCGCCCAGACTTGACCCAGCCATAGAGTAGCCAGTCAACAAACACTCGGCTTGTCATCATGTTGATGAAGATGCCAAGGAAGGGGCTGTGTCCGTTCCCCAGGAAGTGCCATTCTTCGCTGCTTTTGTTTAGATGTTGACTTTTTACATTTAGACCCCAACTTTTATTTGGTCTCGATTTGAGGAGTGACGGGTTGTTTATGTTTGAAAATCTTCTGAATCACAGGCTGGCCTCAGCTTCCTCATGTAACTGAAGATGCCCTGCAACTTCTGAGTCTCCTGCTTCTACCTCCCAAATGCTGACAGCATAGGCCTGTGGCACAGTGCCTGTTTGTACAGCGCTTAGGATCAAACTCAGGATTTCATGCATGCTAGGTAAACACTCTACCATCTGAACTATATTCACACCCTCCACATCCCCCTGCCTCTGCCTCCCAAGCACCTGGACATAAGCATGAGCTACCACTCCTGGCTCCAGGTTCAGGCAAGCATTCCTTCTTCCCCACAGGAGGGAAGAAAGCTAAACTGAGTTTGTTGCAGAGGCAACTTTATTTTTAAAATCTTGGTAAAAACATTCCTCAAGTCATGTGTGGTAGCTCACAGCTGTACTCTTAGTACTCTGGAGGTTGAGATAGGAGGATTGTCTCACGCTTAAGGTTAGCCTGGGTTGCATTCTAAGTTTCAGGACAGCCTGGGCTACATTAAGACCCTGTCTCAAAAAAATTTGATGTATGATAGGGGATGGTGGCGAGATAGCTCAGCTTATGAAGGTATTTGCTAACAAGCCTGCATTTGAACCGTGGGACCACAATGTAGGAGGAGAGACTTCCTCCCACAAATTGTCCTCTCACCCCCATACTGGGGCCATGGCTTTTGTGCCCTTACCCCCAAATAAATAATTTTTAAAAATCTAAAGCTGCCAGGCAGTGGTGGTGCACGCCTTTAATCCCAGCACTCAGGAGGCAGAGGCAGGTGGATCTCTGTGAGTTTGAGGCCATCCTGGTCTACAGATTGAGTTTCAGGACAGCCAGGGCTATACAGAGAGACCCCACTCAAAAAGCAAACACAAACAAACTTTAAGGAAAGCTTTGCAGGCTTGTGAGAATCGAGAGGAAGAGGACAGTGAAGTGCAGATGTACAGGGCTGTAAAGTAAGGTGAGCAGGTGAGCTGAGGAGAAAATGGGACCAGACACAGAAAAGTCCCATCGGCAGCACTGGGTGTGTATGGAAGGAAGACCAGGACGGCATGTCCAGAGATGCTGGATGCCTGTTTTCAGAGTAAGAGAAGAAAGGCAGCAGGGAGCTGGAGAAATGGCTCAGTAGTCAAAAGTATGTGCTGGTCTTACAGAGAATCTGGGTTTGAGCCCAGCCTGTGTCAGGCAGCTTACAATGCCTGTCTGTAACTCCAGCTGTGCGTACGCTTGCACACACACATGTATACACACAGCACACACATAATTTAAATCTCTAAGAGAAGAGAGGGACTGCTGACAGTGAGAACAGTGTGCACTTTTCAGATGGAGCTCAAGGTTAAGTTTCCAATTTTATTACTAGTATTTTTATTTACTTTTACTTTGTGTGTATAGGTGTTTGGCCTGCACGAATGTCAGTACCACTTGTGTGTCAGCTGCCCACAGAGGCTAGAAAGACAGCGTTGGATTCTTGGGAATTGAAGTTACAGACTGTTGTGAGCTCCCATGCTGGTTCTGAGATTCAAACCTGGGTCCTCTAGGAGAATTGTGAGCACTCATCACCACAGTCATCTCTCTAGCCCCCCTTCTATTAAATTTAAAGCCAAGTTTTCATGTAGCCCCCTGGACTGGCTGGTGGGCCTTGAATTTGTTATGTAGCCAAAATGATCTCAAACTTCTTCCTGCTTCTGTCTCCTGAGTGCTAGTATTACAGGAGTATCCCCCCCCACCCCCCCTGCCTCCAGGCCTGGTATATGTATGTAGTCCTGAGAATGGCACTTAGAATTTTGTCCATGGTAAGCAAGTATTCTACCAACTGAGCTACAACTCCAGCCCCAGGGGCAGGGTTTTAATATTAAAGAGAAAGTTATGCTGTTAGTCAGCTTGGTGTGTGTGTGTGGGGGGTGTCCTAGGAGCCTGGGATCTGTTGAACATATTAACTGTCATTCTGGGTCTTTTGGAGGTATGGGTAACCACTGAGCTGCAGCCTGGCTCTTAGCTATCAGCCACAGCCTGTTTACTACATAGGGATCGATCCTGAAAGTAGGCCTGGGCAGAAAAGGGATGGATGCCTGGTGTCCCAGTTATAGACTCCCTTCCCCCAGCCCCTTCTTCTCCATGCATGCCACCCAGAATAACCCTGGCAGGTTTATTGGGTCGGACTGCCAGTTCCCACTGACCCGCTGCTCTGCCCGCTTAGCCCTGTCCTAGTCCCAGGGTGTGCATTTTCAAAGGCTCTCTCTGGCCCCAGCATGTTCCACATGCACCCATGAGAGACAATACTGAATCATAAAAAGAGTACTTGGGGAGGTTCATATTTTTGGGGTTGATAATTGTATGACCTGAGATACAAAAGGCACTTGGCTTTTCTAAGTCTGTCTCCCTGTTTCATCTATAGCTTAGGAACATGTTAGAAAATTCAAAGAGATGTGGAGTGTACCTTTTCACTGATTAATTACTTTCCTGATGTTCCCACTTTCTTCTCTGTGTGGTGATGATGCACTTCTGCCTGTGTGCAAGGCTGTCACTAAGGCTGCCTCTCTGGCACCTAGCCTTTCTGGCTTCCTATAGCCCCTGGGAACAAATGGAAATAGGACTTTGAGAGCCTTCTTGTTTCTTGTTTTCATTTGTAAAGAGGCCCAATTGGGACCACTAAGTGGGGTTGGGCACTTTTTAGTATGCATGGTAAACTAAAATTTAAGACTAACTTCTCAGCTGGGCTGTGGTGGCGCACGCCTTTAACCCCAGCACTTCAGAGGCAGAGACAGGCGGATTTCTGAGTTCGATTGAGGCCAGCCTGGTCTACAGAGTGAGTTCCAGGACATTCAGGGCTACATAGAGAAACCCTGTCTCGAAAAACCAAAAAAAAAAAAAAAAGAAAGAAAGAAAGAAAGAAAGAAAGAAAGAAAGAAAGAAAGAAAGAAAGAAAGAAGACTTACTTCTCAGGGCTGGACAGATGACTCTGTCAGTGGCAAACATGGGAACCTGAGTTCAGATCCTCAGCACCTATGTAAAAAGCCAGGCATAGTAGTTAGTGTGTGTGTGTGTGTGTGTGTGTGTGTATCTTGATCTTGTAATCCCAGCGCTGGAGACTCCTGAGGGTTTGCTAAAGGCGAGTCGGGGAGGAAAGGATTTACTTCAGTTTACATTTCCAGGTCACAGTTCATCACCAAGGGAAGTCAGGACAGGAGCCAGGAGCCTGGTGAGAGGAGCTGATGCAGAGGTCCTAGAGGGGTGCTGTTTACAGACTTGCTCCTCACGGCCTGGTCACTCTGCTTTCTTATAGAACCCAGGACCATCAGCCTGGGGATGACACCACCCACAATGGTTTAATTAAAAAAGTGCCCTGTAGGCATGCCTATGGCCCAGTCTTGATGAAGCATTTTCTCAGTTGTGGTCCCTCCTCTCCAGTGACTCTAGGTTGTGTCAAGTTGATGCAACTAGCCAACATGGAGGAAAACACTCGATATCTGAGTGTGCGTGCGTACACACACACACACACACACACACACACACACACACACACACACGCTCCCTGCACTGAATGTAACTTCTCATTCCTGCTGTAGAATGCAAATTAGCCTTGGGGTTTCTGTACAGCCAGTTTTTATGCAAGGACAGAGTGTCCTGTCTGGGACTTATTGTGGTCCCTTCCCGTCTTCTGCCTTCCAGTGCCACTTACTGAATTTTTTATTGCTCATTTTTTTTTTTTTTTGTATCAGTACTTGAACTGGCAGATGGAGTTAATTTGAAGCCCTGTGGTCGCTCTTGCAACACACTGCACTGTTGGTCTTCATGAATCTCAGGAATTCTGAGGGGATGCCATGTTGGAGGCCCAGGATAGAAAACTCTTTTTCCCAGGTGACCAAGATGAAAGGGGACAAGACAGCCTTCAAACCCAGCTCTTGTCTCACTCCCAAACCTACGCCCCTTGGTTTTTAGATTGTACATCAATTTCTTGTTTTTTGTTTGCGGCTCATTTGTTTTGAGGGATTCAGATAATATGTTGTATTCATCAAGCTGCTGAGGGGCGAAGTCTGCAGGTGTGGACTCATGCCTGTGACTCCAGCACTGCAGAAACGGAGACAGGACGAGCAAGATTACAGGATGATGAAGAGTTTGGGGTCAGCTTGAGCTACATAGCGAGATGCTGTAGCATAAAACCAGAACAGGGTGAATGTGGTGGCTCATGCCGATAACCCAGAACTTGGCAGGTAGAGGCAAGATGATGACCAGCCATGGTAACATAATACTGAAAGAGAAAGAGAAAAAGAAGGAAAAGAAAGTAAGAGAGATGGGTATGGCTCAGCTAGTAGACTACTGTCTATTCATGCGTGAAGCCCTGGGTTCAGTCCCTAGCATCATGATACACTGCCTGTATTTCCGTATACCTCGAACTTCAGCACTCAGAAAGTAGACGCTGGAGGATCAGAAGTTCAACGTCATCCTATATGCTATGTAGTAAGTTCCAGGTCACTCTGGCCTACATGAGATTCAGTCTCAATAAAGCAAAACAACACATGACATGTGTGTACATCCTGTAGAGATAAAATGATAACCTCAGGTGTCATTACTAAGCACCACCCACCTTTTGAGTGAGAATCCCTCACTGACCTGGAGCTTACCACTTAGACAGGACTGACTGGTTGGGGTCTTCCTGTCTTTATGTCTCTAGAATAAGGGTTATAAGTGTGTGTATGAGGCCATGCTTTGCCTTTTTATTTTTACATGGTATCTTAGTCAGTGTTCTAATGCTTTGAAGAGACACCATGACCATAAAAGAAAACATTTAATTGGGGCTGGCTTATAGTTTCAGAGGTTTTGTTTTTTTGTTTGTTTGTTTGTTTGGGTTTTTGTTTTTTGTTTTTTTGAGACAGGGTTTCTCTGTGTAGCCCTGGCTGTCCTCAAACTCAGAAATCCGCCTGCCTCTGCCTCCCAAGTGCTGGGATTAAAGGCGTGTGCCACCACTGTCCATCCAATTTCAGAGGTTTGGTCCATTATCATCATGGTGGCCAGACAAGGTGCTATAGAAACAGCTAAGTGTTCTACATCTGGATCCGCAGGCAGCAGGAAGAGAGTGCTATTGGGCTTGGCTCTGGCTTTTGAAAGCTTCAAGACCCCTCTTCCCCAAGACACACTTCCTCCAACAAGGCCACATCTCCTAATCCTTTCAAATAGTGCTACCCGCTGGTGACCAAGCATCCAAATCTATGAGCTTTTCTCATTCAAACCACTGTACAGAGGCTCTGGGGATTAACTGCAGCTCCATCAGCCCTTTTATTGTGAGAGAGAAAAATTAGGTCAAAAGGCGGATATGTTGATTCCTTATATTACACCAGTTTACGGTGTAAGGTTGTATTAGAATAAGAAAATTGTAGAGCCGGGAGTGCACACAGGGCCTCCCAGCTACCTGGGTCATGATTCCTAATGATGCCATTTACTTTGTGTTTGAGGAAATCCCTTCTAATTCAGTGTGGTGTTTTAGGACTATAATCCTAGCATTTAGCAGTTGAGACAGGAGGCTCAACTGATGAAAGCTTAAGATATAGCTTAAGATCATCCTCAGCTATATGAGTTCAAGGCCAACCCAGGTTGTATGAGACCTGGTCTCAAAACAGGTAATAGCCCACTAAACCAACAATAAACTCTAATATCCCATTTTCCTTACAGGAATAACAGCCAAATGAAGAAGCGTCCAACTTCTGCAGTGGGCTATAAGAGACCTATCAGCCAGTATGCTCGTGTTGCCATGGCAATGGGGTCCCATCCCAGATACAGGGTAAGAAGCTGGGAAGTAGAAACCAGGAAGAAAGAGAAACCCAAGGAGAAGGAATGCTTACAGCATGTGCTCTCTCTCTTAGTATCTGTTGGGATTGGTCTTGTGCGCTGTGTATTCAGATGCTGAGTTCTGTGCCCCAAGATAGGTTGCAGTCTGGACATGGGCATTGTATTGACCAATGTGACCCCAATTATTGATGATTGGATAATAAAAGGCTTGAGGCTGTGACTGGACAGGAGAGGAAGGTGGAACCTGAGATGGGGGAGGGGGAGTCTCATGAAGGGACCATGAGGAGAAGGAAAAAGATAAGGGAAGAAGGAGGTAGCCATGAGGCAGGATGGACCAAGAGTATGTGGTCAAGAGAAAAACACCTTGAGGATATGCACAGAGCGGGGCAAACAGAGCAAGACTCAGTTGGCAAGTAACACAGGGTCTATGGCTGGGATGTAGGTTAGAATAGCTCAGAACCTGGCAGTTAGGGATTACAGCTCATTAATAAAGCTATACCAGGTTTGTGTCTTTTATTCGAGAGTTATATGGGTTAGAGTGAAGGAAGAAACCCTCACCGATGACTTCTATAAGTATTCCATCCTATTTATGATACTTAAGACCCAGTGCCTGGAAGATAACACTGCTGCCCATGTCTGATGTATTATTTTTACCACAGGCTGAGAATATAATGTTTTTGGAATTGGATGTGTCCCCACCGGCTATCTTTGAGATGGAATTTTCTCATGACCAAGAACAAGATCCACGAATACTACACATGGAGAGGCTCATGAGGTTGGACAGCTTTCTGGAAAGACCTTCCACGTCTAAAGTGCGAAAGTCGAGATCCTGGTTAGTACAACCGTGGTCAGAGTGAGCCCTGAGCTTAGGAAGTAGGACTGCATGGCTCGGTCAAGGCTGAAGAGGGTCTGAGTGGCAATCAAAGAGAGAGTGGGGAGGGGGAAGAAAAAGCTTTAATTTCTGTTCTCTGGTTTCCCTAATCTTTCCTTTGGCCCATCTCATTGCCTCTCTACAGGTGCCAGAGTCCTCAGCGGCCTCCTCCACCCTCCACAGCTCATGCCTCCGTGGCCTCTGCTCCTCTGCACCCTGCAACAGTGGTAGACCATGACTGACACCCCTCCGTCAGGCTGCCCATCATAAAGACTCCTAGGACAGGGCAGCCATCCATGGTTCATCCCATCTGATGCTTGGTGCGTGTGTGTGATATGTATGCATGTGTGTGTGTGTGAACTAGTGTGTGTACTAGTGTGTGTGAAGGGGCAGGAAACTGGCAGGTGGTGCCTCTGCCTGTTCTCTGTGCCTCCTTTATTTAATTCATGTTATTTATTCATGGAGCTTGATTAGTGAGGAGAGATCCCCTCGCTTGAGCTACCTGGGCCTGCCATGGTCACAGCATAGCCTCCTGTTCTTCTGGCTGGGGAAAGATCTCAGTCAGGCCCCAGGCTCCTTATGTCAGATGCCCCCAAGAGGGAAGATGGCTAGTGCCTGAGAAGACAGTGCTTCCTTTACCCATCCAAGTCCACAGTCTCCATCTTGTGTGATAGTGAGCAGCCCCTGATGCTTTCTGGGGCTGGGAAACTGCTGGTGTCCACTGAGGGCGAGAGGTGTCCTAACAGTGTTGGGCTTGCACTCCTGGTGGACTGAGCCTTGCTCCCCTCTTTCTGGGCTCTAGGCTCTTCCAGCCTCCAAGGCCCCTTCCCAACGACTTCAGTAGCCTCACTAAGACTCATCCCAGGCTCTCCAGCCTTGGCAAGAACTCATGGCTTCCCAACTCCACTTCATTGCCAGCCCTCTCTGCCCTTGGATTGGGAATTGTGAACCAAACAGTTGTTGCCACCATGAGACCTACAGGAAATGGAACACACATGGACTGTCTGTCATCAGGGGCAATCTATCCTCAGTCCCCTGGGTTTCCTTCTCTCCTCCAAGAAGGTTCTTTGGAGAACAAACCATCAGATCACCTCTCCTCCTGTGAGGTGTGGCTTCTTCCTGCCCTGATCACTGTTCCCTGAAGCTGTCAGGTCTCAGTCCACAGTGGAAAGAATCAGTGTCATTCCACCCCTTACTAAATGCAGATAACAAAATCCTTCGCTTTGTGCCTCCAGCTAACACAAGAAACAAACCCAGGCCCAATCTTTGCCAGATTAACCTATTACCCCTATTTCTTAGCTACATCCTTGGGGGGGGGCACTATTTTGTTGAAAAATCAATCCATTCTTTACTACTTGTGTGACTTGGTCCCTCCTCGCCTGCCTTTGTGACCGTCCCAAATGTCTCCGGGTACTGCAAGTGATAAGTAAATTTCTATTTTAAAAAGTTAATTTTCATTGACCTTTATTTTTTACATGCAAGATAAAACTTATTTTTTTAAGATTTATTTTTGTTATTTTTAAACCATGTGTGTCTACATACATGAATGCAGAGGTCAGAGGCATGGACCCACTGGAGCTGGAATTAACAGGTGGTTGTGAGTCACCTGACGTGAGTGTTGGGACTAGAACTCAGGTCTTCTGGAGGAGCAATATGTGCTCTTAACTGCTGAGCCATGTCTGGCTGTTTCCTCTGCTTTTTTTTTTTTAAAGGTGTAGTCCTGACTTGCTAGTAGTATTCACTTGCTCTGTGGCCCACTCTTGCCTCAAATTTGAGGCATTCCTGCCTCAGCTTCCCAGGTGCTGGGGTTATAGATGTGAACTATGATACCCAGTCTTTATTTTTAAAATATCTTTATGTATATATATAAATATGCAATCCCACAAAAATTGTTTGAAGTCACTCAGGTTGAGGTAGAAGAATTGCCAGTGATAATAGCCCATTCTATAAACTGAAACTTTGTTTAAAAAAGATATGCAAAGCTGGAGAGATGGCTCAGTGGTTAACAGCGCTTGCTGCTCTTCCAGAGGGACCCAAGCTGGGTTCCCAGCATCTACATCAGGTAGCTCCAGGGGATCTGGAACTCCCTTATGGCCTCTGCAGTGACCTGCACACACATGAACATACCCACCTACAGATACAGACACACACATAACTAAAGACGAAATAAGCTTCTTACAGTTGGGTTTAAATTGAGTTTGGTGGTACATGCACACCTTTAATCCCAGAACCTGAGAGATGAAGGTAGACAGATCAGGAGTTCGAGGTCCTCCTTGACTCCATAGCAAAAAAAAGAGAAAATAAATAAATTAAAAAGTTTAAGTTAAAACCATCCAGTTCTATCTATTCTACAACTAACTTGGATTCCTTCCCTAATTGTGTTTCTGATATGCCCCTAAGAAAAAAAATTCATAATCGTCTATTTCTGCTGCTTTGTATTGCTTTGTTTTATTCTGAGACAGGGGCTGTATAGCACTGGCTGGCCTGGAACACACTGTGTAGATCAGAGTGGATGAAACTTGCAGCTATTTTCCTGCCTCTGCCTCCAGAGTGCAGGTATTACAGGTATGTATCACCATGCTTAGTCCAATCCAACCTTTTCCAAGTCCTGAAGCTACTCAGAAGCCGCTGATGAGCACACAGTTTGTTGTATAAGGAATTGTAATTTCTGCTTTCAACATTTAACAATATACTACTTAATTATTATTTATTAAGTATAAAACTAAGTTAAAAAATTAAGAAATTCTCTTAATACTAAAAATCATACTGCCAAATATTTATTGATTTATTTTCTTTTTTTTTTTTTTTTTGGTTTTTCGAGACAGGGTTTCCCTGTATAGCCCTGGCTGTCCTGGAACTCACTCTGTAGACCAGGCTGGCCTCGAACTCAGAAATCCACCTGCCTCTGCCTCCCAAGTGCTGGGATTAAAGGCGTATGCCACCACCGCCCAGACGATTTATTTTCAAGATGTATATTTTGGTGGCTGGTGGTGGGTAAATTTAGGGAGAGAAAACAGGAAGTTAGGATTTCAAGTGCCCTACTGTTGGAGTCCTCTCCCCTGGCTTATACGCAGGTCTGTTACTTAGGTAAGGCATGAAACTGACAGATCTGCCAGAAGCTCGTGTGCAGAGGGCAGCAGGTCGTTCTCCTTCTTTTGGAAATAAGCCCATCCCGCACCATTCCAGGTCCTGTCTGGCGATCACTTGCTTTGACTGCACTGTTGTGCTTTCTGCTATTCTACTGGACTGAATGGTTGAGCCTTCTGGTTGTCTGTCCTTCAAAGGAATCCTAGTTTCCCATCAGAGCCCTATGATTATTTGACACTCAGGATTTAAATCAGAGTATGGCTTTCTCTGGGACAGGAGCTGTGTGTAGATTCTCCCGATGTGACCTGGGCATTGAGGGACCTCCCCCTGACCTCTTTGTCACTTGTAGATGAAACTGCATGAGTCACCCCATTCATCACGTGGACACACTGACTCCACATTGTCTGGCTCACTCTCACAGTCTTATAGCACAATATACCCCACTTCAGCACCACAGCCAAAGGCTGGGCCCAAGGTGTGGTCAGAGGAGGTGCTCCTGCCTATGGTATTGTACATGTGTGTTTATGTGTATGTTTATGTTTATCTGTACAGGGGGCACCACACTCAATGTAAGATACCCTGGGGACAGGGCTACTAGGAGTGGCTGGATCTCAGTTTCTGTCTCTCTCCTTTTTCTTTTACTGTATCAGACATTTGATTGACAAAGTAAGGGCCTTAATTAGGATCAAATTTCTATGTCTGTTGCTATGGCCTTTAATTAAAGTTACACACAGTGGCCCATTCTTGTCACTCTATACAATGACTATCTGGGACATATGTAATATATAAATATATAAATATATATAAAGCATTAACCTCTGTCCCCTTGGTTTAGGATGGAGGCCTTTCTGTTAAGTGGAAATGCACCCTAGCTTGGTGCTGCCAGCAGCCTGCAGGCCCCAGCCCTGTTGAGATTAATACAGTTGACAATAAAGGAATGAGTATCATTGTGGAGTCGCTTGCCTGCTTCTCTCCCTTTGCCTCTTCCATCCTCCATTTCCCTCTTCATGTTTGCCTCTCTCTCCAGCTTTTTCAGCAAGGGCTCAAAAGTATTTGGAGGCCTCTGCAGCGATCAGAACATCAGAGAAGAAATAACTGCTCAATGAAAGGATGTCTGTAGAGCTGGTGGCTTGCATAGCATGTTCAAGGCACTGTTCCATTCCTGGCATGGGAAGAAAAAGATAATAGATAGACTAGGTTGGTAAGAGACTGCAGTGGGCAAAGCGCCTGCCACCAAAGCTGGATCCCCGGGGCCCACACATGGTACGGAGAGACAACTGATGCCTACAAGTTGTCCTCTGATCTCCACATCTGTGCTAGAGTAGGGGCACACAGACCCACCCATACATGCTGTAACATATGATCCAAATTGAGAGGATTTGAATTGAGAGAGGATAAAGGGAAAGGGCCCAGTCAGTAAAGTCATGGGAAGTTGCAACTGGATCCCTAGCACCCACATAAAAAGCTACATACATCAGCGCAAGCCTGTGATTCCAACACTGGGGAAGTGGGGAGAAGCGGGTATCTGAGGCTTACTAATTAGTCCAACTGAATATGTGAGCTCCAGGCTTAGTGAGAAATCCCACAATTATCTGTCTTGGTGCCTATTTATTTATTTATTTATTTATTTTGCTCAGTGTCAAGGCATGCATTTGGAGATCAGAGGACAGAGTAAGTTCTCTCCTACCATGTGAGTCTCAGAGATTGAACTCAGGTAATTAGGCTCGGTGGCAAGCACCTTTATCTAGTGAGCCATTTCACCAGCCTGAGATTCATTCTCAAAAAGGAGAAGATAAGCTTTAGGAAGACACTTTTGGCCTCTACATACATGCACATATCACTCCTCCCACACACACAAGATGGAGAGACAGAATATGAATTCATCTGCCCAAGAGGTAGAAATGCTCTTCTGGAAGGTCTGTGCCATGGCTGTGGAGCAGCTGTTCAGGTTCTGTCATAGCAGCCTTCAATCACTTAGTTCTGAATTATGGCTCACCTCAGAATTGGTAGGGGATTCTCAGATTAGCTGTCAGGAATTAGACAGAAAAAAGTCATGGAAAGCACATGCATGTGTCTGGCATATGGGGAGTGCTGAATTCCAATACAAACCTTAGTTTCTGAACTGGGTGGAGCCCACTGAGAGAACACACAGGCACCATGCCTGAGGCCGTGCTCCACCTACTGTACTCAAAACAAGCATCTTGTCCGTCTTGGAGGGAATGAAAAGTAGTGACCCAAAGCCTCGTGCCCTAGCTCACCAAGCAGAAACATCAGTGAGCAGTCTGGGCATTGAAGTGTTTCTAAGGTATTTCTTGCGGCTGTGAGCAGTCTGGGCACTGAAGTGTTTCTAAGGTATTTCTTGCTGCTGTACTTCCAGCCCCCAAGCTCCCAGGCTTCAGGCTGAGTGTCACTCTGGTGCTGGAGACCTCTCCCAGGGGTTACATTGGGCTCTTTAAATAAAAAAAAAAAAAATATAGTGAGAATTTTGGTTTCTTAAAAATCCCAGTTATGTAAATGTGTTTTTGTCCTAATTCCAGGTGTGAGTTATGGAGTTGCTTCAGACTGCCTACAGCCTCTAAATTGTGATTGTCTTGTGCTCTATGAGGGCGTGATTTTTGCCAGCTGCATATATTTTATGTTTGGAATTCTGGGGACTCTTGAGAGGGTATAAATGTGAGAGCCCCAGAGGGCTTGTGGCAGCTGCTGTTCCCTCTGCTGCTGCTGCTTTTGCTCTTGTTGCATTGCTGAATTTCTGGTTGGAGGTATCCTGATGACTGAGATTGGACTCGCCCCAAGGAGCCTGCTGAGCCTAATCAGCAGGAAGTAGTCTAAAAGGTCTGTGTCCCCCTTCCTCTCTAACCTTTTTCTTTCCTACCTGACGACTGAAGGGTGGGAAAGGATTAGGGTGGAATAAGGGTTGGAAGGGTAGTAGTAGATCATAGAACCCATTAAAGCACCCCAAAAGTCATGCTACAGAAGGGCATGACTGCTCCTGGGTATGGTGGAAGAGGGTTATTGTGGATAAGGGGAGAGCATAGGGAGAGCCAGAGACATTGGGAGAGTCTAGAGTGAACATGACCCTTAATCCTGAGCCAGGACATGTGAGGAGATGGGGGAGGAGAGAGGGGAAAAGAACCACCAACCAAGAGGGGCAGCCTGGGGCCAAGCAGAGCCAAAATGGCTGAGTTATACAGGGGTCAGAAGAGCTAGGAGGGAGAAATACCTGGGCAGAAGAGTTCAGGGTAGGGGACAGGGAATGCCAATCAGGAGGGCCCTGTAACAGCGGCTGAGGGATGCTGGGAGAACCTGGCAGCCAGCATCCACTTTGATATGTTAATGAGCACTTCAGCCATTTGTCCCAGGTTTGAGACCTGGGACCCTTAACACACACTTAAAACACAAGTTTGAGTATTCCTCCCAGGTCAGGAATATGGTCATTCTGCATTCAGAAGAGAGTTGGGGAAACTGAATTTTATCTGTCCACGCAGTGATGAAGCTTATCCTCCTCACCCCAAAGCCTGTATTTTTCCTCTACAGCCTGCTACTTCTCTATTCCATGGGTACCAAGGAAAACAATAGCTTACTACATGAGCATGATAGAAAATGTATCTGCCAGCAGCTTCCTGCTGATGTGGTCTAGCCACAGGCTCCTGAGACAGGATCTCAGTCCTAGTGCCCAGTTCACGGGGGCAGGACTGACTGAGAGGTTTGGATCAGGTAGGCAGGGATGTGACATGTGGACGAGAACTCCAAGAGTTCCAGGTGCAGTGACCACGTGAACGGGCGGTTGTGACAGTAGCAGGGACAGCAGCATTCTCATAAGGATATGTTGGCTGAAGCTACCACTGAGAGAGGGTGGGAGGTAGCAAGATTCTGGGTCTGATCCTCTCAGTACTGGAAACAAAGAAACAGATGAAGAAGCTGACAGTGGCAGTGGGGTAGGTGGGATAGGCTCCAGGCAGCCAGCACCACTGATGTTTTGTTTTTTTTAAATTCTACTGTGTGTGTGTGTATGTGTCCGGAGGTCAGAAGACAACTGAAGGAAGTCGGTTCTCTCCTAACATGAGGGTTCTAGGGACTGAACTCAGGCCGTCAGGCTTGGCAGCAAGCACTTTTACGTGCTTGTCCACAACTGACATTAATTGTTTTTATTTACATGTATGTGTGTGTGCCTGCATGAGTCTGTGTACACCATATGTATGCAGATGCCCGGGAGGTCAGAGGGCATCAGAGCATCTGGCACTGGAGTGACAGGAGGTTGTGAGCTACCTAGTGTGAGTGCTCGACCTCTGCAAGGTGAGCAGGTGCTCTTATCCACCGAGCCATCACTCCAGGCCCACAGTGATGCTCTTGACCACACTGACTCCATGATGCAGGATAGTTTTTTAAAAAATCTAATGTGAGCCGGGCGGTGGTGGCGCACACCTTTAATCCCAGCACTCCAGCACTTGGGAGGCAGAGGCAGGCAGATTTCTGAGTTCGAGGCCAGCCTGGTCTACAGAGTGAATTCCAGGACAGCCAGGACTACACAGAGAAACCCTGTCTTGGAAAAACCTAAAAAAAAAAAAAAAAAAAAAAAGTCTAATGTGCACTTTATTCCATCCTCCTAGGTATTTTTCTTACACTGTGGTCCAAGCACTACTTATATTGAAATGAATAATCTCAGTAGGGCACAGTGGCCCACATCTGTAATCCCAGCACTGGAAAGGCAGAAGCAGGATCATTGCAAGTTCAAGGCAAAATTGATCTCCATAGCAAACTTCAGGTAAGCCTAGGTCATATACAGTAAGACCCTGTCTCAAGAAAACCAGTGTGGCTGGAGAGACTGTTCTTGCAGAGGATCCAGGTTTGACCCAGCACCCACAGCAAGTGGCTTACAATTGCCTGCAACTTCAAGGGACCCAACATTTCTGGATTCCCAGAGTGCCTACACTCACCTACAAAGAGACACACACTCATAAAAATATTAAAAATTAATAAAAAAGAAAAACCAACCAACAAAATATCCCCTTCCCCCAAAAGAAATAGAAAGATCTCAAGAGCCCTCTAGAGCTGGGAGATGGTTCAGTAGGTAAAGTGCTTGTGCCGCAAGCATGAGAACCTGAGCCTGAGTCCCAGCACCCACATCAAAAGCCAGGCTACATGCACCACTGATCCTAGAGCTGGGACTGGAGAAAGGACCATCCCAGGGCTGGTCCAGCTGCTGTATACCATCAGTCAGCTTCAATGAGACGGAATCCCAAAGAATAAAGATGGAGAGTAATAGAGTAGGTATCTTACATTAACTTCTAGCCTCTAGGGGTGGATGCCCTGCCTGCATACACACAGACCACACACACACACACACACACACACACACACACACACACAGAGAGAGAGAGAGAGAGAGAGAGAGAGAGAGAGAGAGAGAGAGAGAGAGAGCTAGCTAGCTAGCTATCTAGGGAGTCACACAGAAAAAACATCACTGAGAAAGAACACTCAGAGGAAATTGAAGTGGCCTTGAATTGAGAAGATGCTCAGCAGGACGCAGTAGGTGTTCAAGGGAAACAATCCAGGCCTCAGGGAACTAGCCAGCAAAGCAAATTAAAACTGACTTTCAAGCTGGGTGACACAGCACACAC
Organism: Grammomys surdaster; assembly: GCF_004785775.1. Taxonomy (NCBI): domain Eukaryota; kingdom Metazoa; phylum Chordata; class Mammalia; order Rodentia; family Muridae; genus Grammomys; species Grammomys surdaster. Next base: position 901,416 of record NW_021604743.1, on the reverse strand, counting down.
CTTTAATTTCAGCACATGCAGGCAGAGATCTCTGAGTTTGAAGCCAGCTTGGTCTATAGAGCAAGCTCCAGGATAGCCAAGGCTACACAGAGAAACCCTGTCTCTGAAAAAAAAAACAAAAACAAAAAACCTGACCTCTAAATTCTCTTGGCTGATGCAAGAATTTCAATGTCATCTCTAGAAAGAAAAACGGATCTGCTTCTTGCTATTTAGGGGCACCCCCCCTCTCTTCATAGGAATTGTGAACGCTGCTGTGCTCACCCTGGAGCAGTGATTCCTCTTCTACACCTTGTAGGCACCCTCAGCTGAAGGATGTGACAGTCCTCTTTGATGTGCAAAGCAGGCTGCTTCTCTCTTCACTACTACCGCCATCAAGGCTGGTAGCTGCTGCTGTTTTGACAATTTACAGTTGTTCATAGCCCTTTCTTCCTGCCAAATTAAACACGTATGTTGACTGCATTTTGTTCCTGTTAGGAATTGGAAAAAATTAAAATAAAAAAGGAGTCTGTGCAGAAAACGGAATGGGGTAAACTGACTACGACTCTTGGTGTTTAGACTCTCCCAGGAACTGGAGGCCCTGGATACTAACCAAGGCTAGCAGAGGGAAGGTGGGGGGTGGAGGGGAGGGAGAGAAGAGATAGGGATAGAGGAAGGGCAGCAAGAGCTTTGAGTCCACCCCCACTCAATTTGCCTTACAAAGGAACATTATTCTATTACTCAGGGTGGGGTGGAGAGGTGGAGAGGGAGTGGACTACAGAATTTAAAACGTGCATTCCGGAGCCAAGGCAGGGTGTGCCATGGAACACACCTACCCAGGCTCAGAAGCCTATACAAAAGTCTTAACAACTAGAAAATGGAAGCCAGTTGGAATAATTTATAATATTACTCACTTCATCAGTAAAGATTATGATCATTCATTCATTCCCTGACTGCTGAGTCCCCACAGTGAGAACGACTTGATCGGTTGTTAATAGTGCTTTAGGCAGCCCGTGTTCAAGTAACAGAGGCCCGAGGCACAGATTCCATTCTGGGGGTCCATACAGATTGGGTCTATCCTCCAAAACCAAACAAAAAGTAATAGTGAAAATTAGGGGGAAAAAAAAGGAAAAAAAAAAGCTGACATAACTTAGTGTTTTAAGGGTTGCCTGGCACTCACATGGCCCTGAGGGAGATGGAACACTTAGGCAAAGCAAACAGGAAGATCAGAGGTCAAGACTATACTTGACTACATAGTGAATTCAGAGGTCAAGACCGTACTTGACTACATAGTGAATTCAGAGGTCAAGACCGTACTTTACATAGTGAATTCAGAGGCAGCTGAGGATACATGAGGTCTTGTCTTGATCATAAACAAGAGAGGCAGGCGTCATTGCTGTGTGAAGACTCGATTTGTCTGTCTTGTCACAAGACACTTCGCCACCAGATCTGTTCCTGGAATCCAAGGTGACTGCAGAGTGAATGACTCACAGCAAAGGAGACATACAAAATTGGTAGACATGAGCAGGACCCAATGGGCAGCCCGTGCTTTTAGCAAAATTGGCCTCCATGTCTGTCACACTCTCTCTGTGTGGCTGTTTGTCATCAGGTTCACAGCCAACTGACCTTTTTTCATTAACATTTTTCTTTTTCCTTTAAAACATTTTTAAATGTTATTTATTTTACATTCTGTGTATGAATGTTTTGCCTGAATGCATGTGTGTGTACCTGGTGGATCCCCTGAAACTTGGATTAAGATGGCTTTCAGGATCATGTGGGTGCTAGGAATCAAACCTGAGTCCTCTTCAAACAAGTGGTCTTAACTACGTAGATCCATTGACCAAGCCCGCTCAGTCAGTCAACCGGTTCTCCAGAGCAGGAGTGAGGATTAAAAGAAAAGAGCCGGTTAGACAAAATTGCACCATGATTCCAGCCAGTTCTGAGGCTGAAGGCAGGTTTGTTTAATTCAACTTTCTTTTTTAAACCCTTTTAATTACATGCAAGTATTTAGGTCAGTTCTAGGTTGAGGAACCAACCAATAATACAATAAAAACAAACAGTCAAGGAACAACAAGGCAGTATACAGAGTCCCACGATCATCCGAGGATCACTCTTCCTGTTTCTAAGATGACAAAGTATCTGAGCCTACATCCCTGTCCTAGCCCACAGTCATATTCAAGCCTGAGGCCTACTTCTTTGTTTTAGCCTAAGACTTGGATTCCTGACTGAATTTACTTCTCTGTTTTAGCCTAAAAATAGACTCCTGCCTGAACTTACTTCCTTGTCATGGCCCAAAGTCAGATTCTAGTCTAAAGCCCATTTCCTTGTCCTTAGCAATGTCAGATTCCTGCCAAGCAGCCCCAAAGGCTCTTCACAATCCATCTACCCAACCTTAAAAAATAATATATATTTTTTATAGAGTCCTTCCTTTATAGCCTTGGTTTGTATGTAGCTAGACTGGCCTTGAACTTGTGATAATGTACAGGTCTCTAGGTGCTGAGACTACAGTGTGTACTTCCTCATCAAATCCTGATCAGAATACAGCACAAGCTTCCGAAAGTCCTAAACATGAAATTCTTTCTATCTACTGTTGCTTTCACTCCCCTGCCTTTCCTCTTATACGTCAACCCATCAGTGCTGTCCTCCACAGAATAACACTCTACAGCCGGGCACTCAGGAGGCAGATGCAGGTGGCAGATCTCTATGAGTTTGAGGTCAGCCTGGTCTACAGATCGAACTCCGTGCCAAGGCTGCACATAATGAGATCCCATTTCTGTTTTGTTTTTCGAGACAAGGTTTCTCTGTGTAGCCCTGGCTGTCCTGGAACTTACTCTGTAGACCAGGCTGGTCTGGAACTCAGAAATCCACCTGCCTCTGCCTCCCAAGTGCTGGGATTAAAGGTGTGCACCACCACAGCCTGGCCAAGATCCCATTTCTAAAAGCCAAAAATAGATAAAATAAGTCACATTATAGGGAAAAGGAGATGTTTTAGCAAAATATATTTAAAATGTAGAATTGTGGCTGAGAACATCATTCAATTGGTAGAGTACTTGCCTAGTGTACATGAAGCTCTGGTTTCCACCCCTAACACCCAGGAAGCAGAGGCAGGAGGATTAGAAGTTCGATTAGAAGGTCATAGCTACATATCAAGTTTGAAACCAGTTTCATACATGAGTTCCTGTATCAAAAAAATGAAATAAAATATTAGCATAAAGCCAGGTATAATGGTAGTATACTTGAGAAGTTGAGGTTAGAGGATTACTTTAAGTTTGGAGCCAGCCTGGGCTACATAGTGAATTTCAGGTTAGCTTAGGCTGAAAAAATCCTGTAGGAGGAAAAACTTTGGACACTGTGGTATGAACTTGTAATCCCAGCAACTGTGAAACAGAGGCAGGAGGACTGGATATATTGAAGGCTAACCTGGTCTGCATACTGAGTTTGAGGCAAGTTCATCTGTCTGGGGGCAGGAAGTAAAATAAGGTTAAACGGATAACTTGCTTAACAGTCCCCAACACCTTACATTGTACTTTATTTTGTACTTTATTTCAATTTTGTTGATTTGTGATGGTTTCCTGCATCTCAGACTGGCCTCAAACTCCCTAAGAACCAAAGGTGAGTTTGAACTTCTGACCTTCCTATCTCTACCTCCCAAGTGCTTGGGTTACAGGTGAACAATACTCTGCCCAACAACAACAACAACGACAACAACAACAAAAAACAGTTGTCAAAAGATACTAGATTTGGGTTAGGTGTGTTGCCAGCAATAAGTAACTGAAATACGTTATGTCCACAGCAGTTCTGGATGTTTATTGCATGGTGTTTGCTGCTTAGGAGATTAACATGTTGGCTTTTTTGATCTGCCCTGTGAATGAGTCAAGTATTTGCTCATAAACAGGGAGACCTTTCAGATAGAACATCTATACTTTCAGGAAGAGATTGTCAACAAATACAGGAACTTGGGTGCTGAGCAAATATGACTGAGACCTGACACATTTGCTACAACCTTAGAACCTCTTATTTCTGTGGTCTAAGATGTCTGAGGCAGAAGGACTGCTGTTTGAGGTGAACCTAGGCTTCCTATTAAGGCTTTGTCAGAAAGAAAAAGAAAGAAAGAAAGAAAGAAGGAAGGAAGGAAGGAAGGAAGGAGAGGAAAGAAAAGAATGAAGCACTGTGAAGATTGGGGGATTTCTTGGAGAAATCAACCCCCATGGGGGAAGAGTATAAGGTTAGGGAGGGCCTATCAGAGCCACATTAGATCTGAACTTCTTTTCTACCTCTCTGTATGATGGCCTGTGGTCAGATTCCAGTCTACGTGTCCCCCCCCCCCCACCCTCACCCCAGATAGCTTCAGCTTGCCATTGCTCTCTGTCCCCTGGTTGGAGTGGTCCCTCTCAGTCCTTCCCAACTCCTCACTAGTCAGTCTGTCTCTCAGGATTTGTTGTATTTTTAATTAGGGGAATATATGTGTGTCTATCTATGTATGTGCAAGCACAAGTGCTACATAACACCAGAGTGAGCCTCAGAGAACTGGAGGTACAGACAGTTGTGAGCTACCTGATGCTGGGAATCAAACTTGGGTCTTCTGCAAGAGCAATACACATTTTTAACCTCTGCGTTATCTGGCTGGTCTGGGACTTCCTTGCAGACCAGGCTGGCCTTCAACTCAGGAGATTTGCCTGGCCCTGCCTTCTGAGTACTGGAAGCAAAGGCGTGTACCACATACTTGGCTTTATAAAGATTTTTGTTATTATTAGTAATGTGTAGGTATGTGCACCTGAGTGCAGGTGTCTGAGGTATAGGTTCCCTGGAGCTAGAGATACAGGCAGTTAGAAGCTGTTCAGTACGCTTTTTTGAATCTTCTCCAAGAAAAATAAAGTCTCTTAACCACTGAGCCATCTTTCTAGCTTTGCTGGAGGGCTCTTGTGAGGAATAAAAGGGAAAGTGTATGATGACAAGCTTGGAATAAACTTGGAGGCTGAGCAGTGGCAAGATCGTCTCCAAGCAGACAAGTCTTGGTCCCAGGGTCAGCATGCCACATATCAGAGTCTGCTGCCTCCCAGCTTTTAGACCGCCACAGAACCGGGTCTGTCCAGACAGCCAAACGGGGAAGGTGGCTGAGCTGGAACCCTGTCATGACACATCTTACACATCTAGTTTGTCCTATTACACTCACACTGACTTCACTCTGCTCTACATCAATGCCTTTTGCTATCAGGACGTCCAAAGCTCAGAGGAAGACTTTTCTAAAGAGATCAAGGAGATGAAATGACAGGAAGTCCCAGGGCGAGTTCCCCCATTACTGCTTTATAAGGGAGAGTATAACAGATGTGCTGCCCTAGGGTACAGTGTTGTTCCCTGGCACCAAATGTCCTGAACTGACATTTCAGAGTATCTTGGAAGGTTACCAGAATATATTTTGTGAATGCTCAAAAACATAAAAGGGAGGTCAGGCGTGAAGGCAGCACACACCTTTCATTCTAGTACTGGAACGGCAGAGGCAGGTGGATCGTTCTTTTTTTTTTTTTTTTGGTTTTTCGAGACAGGGTTTCTCTGTGTAGCCCTGGCTGTCCTGGAACTCACTCTGTAGACCAGGCTGGCCTCGAACTCAGAAATCCACCTGCCTCTGCCTCCCAAGTGCTGGGATTAAAGGTGTGCGCCACCACCGCCCGGCTAGGTGGATCTTTCTGAGTTTGAGGCCATCTTGGCCTACATAGTTCCAGTGAGATCCTGTCTCAAGAAAAGAGACAGGGAGACAGACTAGGGAGATTATGTATTCAGTAAAGTGCTTGCTTCATAATCATAAAAAAATTCCAGTTCTTGGGAGACAGCAGATCTCTGTGAGTTCAAGGCTAGCCTGGTGAGTGAGTTCCAGGACAGCCAGTGCTACAGAGAAATCCTGTCTTGAAAAACCTAAAACAAACAACACCTCCACTCCCTCAACAATACCCCCCCAGTTCAATTCTCATGCAAACACCTATGTAAACAAACCAGGTGTGGTGTGGTTTATAATCCTGGTGCTGGGGAGGCTGAGACAGTGTGACCTTGGGCTGCTGGCCAACCAGCCTAGCCTGATCAGCAAGCTTCAGGGCAAGGAGAACACAAGTCAGATGGCACTTAAGGAATGATCCCAGAGGTGGGCATCGGATTTCTACAGGAGCACACCATGCACATATACCTGCGGGCACACACAAAGATAAAGGGCCTGGAATGGTGGATAATACCTGTGGTTGAAACAATCAGGAGATAAAGGCAGGAAAGTCAGGAATTAGAAGCTATCTTGGGGTACATAGCCCATTCTAAGCCATCCTGACAAACAAGACAAAAACTGTCTCAAACGGGAAAAGAGGAAGTTCTGTGGAAACATGAAGATGAGCCAAGTTCCTATATTTGGAATACAAGGAAGTGATTCTACCAGAGGCTGAACAGATTTACTTCCAGTTTATTAGACCACAAGAGCAAAACTCATAGCATTTTGTATCAGGTGTACACAAGCAGTCAGGCTAAAATGTCCAAATGCAATAAAATGCACTTTAAAAGAAAACCTTAAGGGGTTAAGGTGGCTCAGTTGGAGAATGCATGTATTGTGCTTAAAGCCTAGGCTTGATCCCTGCAACTACATAGTGGATCAATCTGTAATCCTAGCACTCAGAAGGTAGAAACAGGAGGATCAGAAACAAGTTCTAGGTCATTCTCTGCTACAAAGTGAGTTCAAGGCTATCCTGAATTATGAGACTCTAAAACAAACAAACAAACAAAAACAGGTAACAAAGAAAACAAAGACAGACACATCTTTAAGTCAGGTGTAGTGGTGCACATCTCTAATTCCAGCACTTAGGAGGCAGAAGCAAGTGAATTTCTGTGAGTTCAAAGTCAACCAGTGGAACTCACTGGTCTATACAGTAAATTTCAGGACAGCTACAGCTATATAGTAAGACCTTGCTTTCCTGCCAAAACAATGAACAAAAAACTCCCCCAGCCAAAAAAAAAAAAAACTTTTAATCTTTAATCAAAGATTAGAGGACACAATATATTACTAAAGGATTCTTTGATTGTAACATTTTATTAAATGTGTGTATGTACATGCACAGGTGCCATGGTGTGCATATGTTCAGAGGGCAGCTTACAGGAGTCAGTTCCGCCCTCCTATCCTATGTGTTCTAGGATCAAACTCAGGCTAACAGGCTTGGTGGCAAGCACCAGTACTTGCTGAGCCATCCCACCAGCCCCACATGGTATATTACTTATCTTTCCTCTAGGTTGCCAACAGCATCAAAGGGGAATAGATGGGCTTAATTTTCCTTACTTCAATATATTCTGCCTCTAATGATAGCTAGTTAACTTTTTAGTATCTACCTCAGAAACTTTCATTCATTTTATTTACCCTCCAAACAATGCCAGCATGTTCTAGTTTAAATTCATGACCACACATCTTTAGGATGGCTCACTTTGCTGCCAACCAACCTTACTACACTTCTCTTGGTATGCTTTCTTCTTTTCTCTAAGAAGACACCATACATTCTGTTCTCTGCAAGCTCCATCTTCTCAACTTCCCCAGGCCTACTCTTCTTCTCCACTCTTCCCACATCCTTTTCCACTCGACTCTTTTAAAAATGTCTTCCTGTTTCATGGTTATAAGGACTCTCTGCTGTGGGAGGGACTTTGGGTGTCACTTTTCCCATTAGCTCAGTGGTTTTCTTTTCTTTTTCTTTCTCTCTCTTTTTTTTTTTTTTTTTTTGGTTTTTCGAGACAGGGTTTTTCTGTATAGCCCTGGCTGTCCTGGAACTCACTCTGTAGACCAGGCTGGCCTGGAACTCAGAAATCCACCTGCCTCTGCCTCCCAAGTGCTGGGCTTAAAGGCATGCGCCACCACCGCCTGGCTGCTCAGTGGTTTTCAAACCATCCTAATGCCACAGCCTTGTAACGCAGTTCCTAATGTTGTGGTGGCCTCCAACCATAAAATTACTTTCCTTGCTACTTCATAGCTGTCCTTTTGCTATTGTTATGAATTGTAATGTAAATATATTTGGAAGTAGAAGTTTGTCAAAGGAGTCATGACCCATAGGTTAAGAACTGCTGGAATGTTCCATATCTTGGTTTTTATAAGGTTAGTACCTTGCCTTCTCTGTCTTCTGCTTCAACCTAATGTGAAATTCCAAGTTGCTTTCTTTGTGGATTATGGGTGCTCACACCCAGTCACATACTACCATACTAACTAGTAGACTTTTTGTTTTGTCTTTTTCTGAGGCAGGGTTTCTCTTGTGTTGTCCTGGCTGTTCTAGAACTCTATCTGTAGACCAGATTGGCCTCCACCTGCCTCTGCCTCATGCATGAGACTAAAGGTGTGTGTTACTACCGTCTGCTGTTTAAAGTTTGTTTCTTAGAGATTCTTAAAAATCTATGTGTATTCCAAATGCATGTGGATGCTCAGAGGCTTGTAGAGGGCATCAGAACCCCAAGAACTGGAATTGCAGATAGCTGTTGATTTCATGTGGGTGTGCTGGGAATTGAATTTGGATCCTTTGCAAGAGCAGTCCGTGCTCTTAATGGTCAACCATCTCTGGAGCCCTTATTTGTGAGGGAGAGCCATATGTGGCCCAGGGTGCTCATGCATACTTGGTATGTAGCTGGAGCTGGTTTTCACCTCCCAACCCTACTGTACCCAGCATCAAGCCTAGTTCTTCAATTCCAGTTCTGATAGTGCCTTTTATATTTATTTCTCCCCTATGTTCATTCAAATAAAGTTTCATGATTATAGAGCCTTATACATCTGGCATATTTCTTTATTCTTTTTTTTTTTAAAGATTTATTTATTTATTTTATATATATGAACACACCACCATTGCTCTCTTCAGACACATCAGAAAAGGGCATCAGATCCCATTACAGATGGTTGTGAGCCACCATGTGGTTGCTGGGAATTGAACTCAGGACCTCTGGAAGAGCAGTCAGTGCTCTTAACCACTGAGCCATCCCTCCAGCCCCATATTTCTTTATTCTTAACATTTAAATCATAGTCTTTCACAAATAACCAGTAAGCACTCTCTTTTTTTTTTTTTTCTTTTTTTTGTTTTTTTGAGACAGGGTTTCTCTGTGTAGTCCTGGCTGTCCTGGAACTCACTCTGTAGACCAGGCTAGCCTCGAACTCTTGAACTCAGAAATCCACCTGCCTCTGCCTCCCAAGTGCTGGGATTAAAGGCGTGCGCCACCACTGCCCGGCAAGAAAAAAAATTATTTTAACCTGGTATGATGATGGTGCACACCTCTAACCCGAGCTCTCAAGAGGCAGAGGCAGGTAGATCTCTGTGAATTTGAGACCAGGCTAGTCAACATAATAAGTTCCAGGCCAGCCAGAGCTATATACAGAGACCCTATCAAACAAAAAACCCACATGTCTCTGTGTGGCTATACACACATGAACACAGCTGCTTCTAGAGGCCAGAAGAAGACATCAAATGCTCTGGAGCTGGAATTAAAATTGTGCAATTGAGAACCACCTGATCTGGGGATATCTTAGTTACGGTTTTACTGTTGTGAACAGACATCATGACCAAGACATCTCTCTCTCTTTTTTTTTTTTTTTTAAGATTTATTTATTTTATTATGAGTACACTGTAGCTATCTTCAGACACACCAGAAGAGGACATCGAATCTCATTATGGATGGTTGTGAGCCACCATGTGGTTGCTGGGATTTGAACTCAGGACCTCTGGAAGAGCAGTCAGTGCTCTTAACCGCTGAGCCATCTCTCCAGCCCTTTTTTTTTTTTAAATTGGATATTTTCTTTACATTTCAAATGTTATCCCCTTTCTTTCCCGGTCAACCCCCCACCCCCCAAACCCCTTATCCCATCTCCCCACTCCCTGTTTCTATGAGGGCGTGACCTTACCCACCCAACCACTCCCACCTCCCTACCCTGGCATTCCCTTACACTGGGGCATCACAGGACCAAGGGCTTCTCCTCCCATTGATGCCCAACAAGGCCATCCTCTGCTACATATGCAGCTGGAGCCATGGGTCCCTCCATGTGTACTCCTTGGTTGGTGGTTTAGTCCCTGGGAGCTCTGGGGGTTCTGGTTGGTTGATATTGTTGTTTCTTCCTATGGGAATGCAAACCCCTTCAGTCCCTTCAGTCATTTCTCTAACTCCTCCATTGGGGACCCTGTGCTCAGTCCAATGGTTGGCTTCGAGCATCCGCCTCTGTATTTGTCAGGCTCTGGAAGACCCTCTCAGAAGACAGCTATATCAGGCTCCCGTCAGCATGCACTTCTTGGCATCCACAATAGTGTTTGGGTTTGGTGACTGTATATGGGATGGATCCTAGGTTGGGCAGTCTCTGGATGCCCTTTCCTTCAGTCTCTGCTCCACACCAAGGCAACTCTTATACGACAACATTTAATTGGGGCTGGCTTACAGGTTTAGAGGTTCAGTCCATTATCATCAAGGCAGGGCATGACAGCATCCAGGCAGGCATTAAAACCAACCAACCAACCAACAAACAAACAAACAAACAAAACCCCAAACCAACCAACCAACCAACCAAAAACCCAAAAAATATCTGTGGTAGTGAGACCATAAAATGCATCTGTTGGCCAGCTGAGTCAACTCAGCAGGTTAAGGCCCTTGTTGCTAAGCCTGATAAGAGAATTAAATCCTTAAAGTTGCTCTCTGACCTCACATGTGTGCCACAGCATAATAAAATACATAAATCAAACTGTTTCTACTACATGGTACTGCAAAGATAGCAATGACCATGCAGACGTGTTCACGTTCTCTTCCAGTGTCCAGTATTTAATTCATAGTTGAAAATGATGTTTAGAATCTACAATCCTCCTGCCTCTGCTTCTCATTGTGTCTGGTTCTGTATTATGTAAAGGCTGTATTTTAACAGACCATCTGTCCTCTCCTTTGCTCTTGGCTCCTGCTGGCCATAACCCTACATAGGCTAAATCTTGTTGCACTTAGTAGGGAACTGGCCAATTCCACAGACAGGACAAAAAGACGTGATTTTGCTCTTTTTGATAATAAGGCATAAAAAGATACAATAGTTCATATTCATTGATGTGCCAGGCATTTTTACATGTGTTCTTTTAAACAGAGACCTCTCTCTCTCTCTCTCTACACACACACGGGGGTGGGGGGCGGCGTGGGGAGAAAAAGAGGGGGGAGGGGGGAGAGAGAGAGACACACACAGACAGACAGACATCCACCCTAGCAGAGAAAACTCTGACAGGTGAAGTGGCATGTCCAAGTTCCCACACGTGTAAAGCAGTCAGATGGGAATTCTGGCCAAGACCTATCTAGTATTGTTCTACACAGCCATTTGCTGTAGAGCATATTCCTTCCGATTGCAATATTTCCTCCAAATTGAAACATTTGCTCCAGGAGGGAAAAGGAAGCTCAGGAGACTCAGGTGGTAAACAAGATCCTATACCCAGAGAACAGCAACAATAACACCACCACCCCAAACCAATCCAAACTGAAAGATTCTTGAGAGTGCCTACCAATAGTATACATGGGGTAAACAGTTGCTGGGGTTAAGATTCTGGTCAGGGAAACCATCTAAAGAGATAGACATTCTGTCAAGCTGGAAAGAGAAACCTCCAGGGCTGCAGGTTTCCAAGCTGGCAGCCATGCTGGGTTGGGCTTTCTGGTGCTGAAGCTGCTTTTGCCACCTACATTCTTGTTAGTAACCCTAACACAAAAGTCACTGGTTCATCAAACTGTACATTGGTGCAATCCTTACTTTGGTCTGTTATGGGCTCTCTTTCCATAGTGAGTAGATGAGTGTGTTATGTCTCTGTGTCCCCAGGAAAAGTCTGTCACACAGCACCAACACTATTGCTCTACAGAGTCAGAGGGATGGACTTTGAGCAGAACCAAAGTATAGCCAGTTCTGTTCCCGGTCATGCCCTGACTTTAGGCTAACATGTTTGAGATTGCAAATCGGTTAAGACTATGGCTAGGGCCTCAAGCTTCTTGCTTAAGCTTGAGTTGGTCTTCCTGAACTGACTAAAGACACAGGCTTTGTACTGAGGAGGTACATACCATGAATCTTAGTACAGTGCTCTGAGTTATTAAAGGAATTGCTAAATGTATATATCCATTATCAATTGCCAAAGACCTGTGACTAATAGCTGATGGTCTTTCAAACTTACTAACTTTTTTTTTTCTTTTTGGTTAACATACCTGTTTTGAACTGAGGGATAAAGGTAGTAAGCTCAGTGGTTGAACACTTGTCTACAAGTTGAAGTCCTGGATTTGGTCCCTAGTAAAAGCAAGTAAAAATAAATTTAAAAATTGTGGAAAGGTTATCAACTTTTTTCTCAAAAACATCTAAATGTAGGCTGAGTGTGGTGATGCATACCAGTACTCAGGAGGCAGAGGCAAGTAATTTCTGTGAGTTCGAGTCTAGCCTACCCTTCATACAAAGTTCCAGAGAAGCCAGGGCTACAGAGAAAGACACTGTTTTAAAAAGCAAAAAAGGAATCCACATTTATCACACACATACATTGTTAATGGTTCTTTTTTGAGATAAAGTCTCAAGGATGGCCTGGAACTTGCTCTGTAGCAGACTTTATGGATAACCTTATGCTTCTAATCTCCTCAGTGCTTAGATGGCAAGGATGCACCACAGGACAATTTTTGACACAATAAATATTGCCAACAATAAGGGGTTCTATGAACTGCTAAAATCCTTCTAGGGATCTCCTACATGCTAGGCAATAAGTTATCACTAGAGATGTGACTTCATGGTGAAGGCCTCTAATCCCAGGTACAATGAAGGCTGAGTAATTTGGATGGTAAGGTTAAAGCTTGCCTAAGTTACAGAATGAATTTAAGAACAGTCTGGATAACTCAGGGAGACTCTGCCTCTTAAGTAAAAACAACAAAATGGCAGGGAGTACAGCTGAGTGGTAGAAGGCTTGTACTAGGCTGCAGGTTCAATCCCCATTAGCCACGGGAGGCAGAGATTTTCCATTGAGCTACATCCCTAGCCCCTATGCATTCATTCTATATTGTTTACAAGAACAGATAATGGAAGGTAAAATACTATGTTCTGGATTATTCAGGAGGGTGTTACTGACATTACCAATAATGAATAGTTCTTGACATAGCTGAATCATTCAACGAATATTTAACGGATGCCTGATACATATAGGCTCTGTGCAATGAGCTTAGTTCACTGAGATAAAACACACTTCTTTGATGACACCAATCACACGTACAAACATAAATGTGTTTTCTACTGGCCTAAAAACGTCTCTTAGTTTGCGAGGCAAGGCTTGGAAGCTAACACCTAGTTTTTGGTAATATTCACATCCTATACTCGGGAGTTGGTAAACCAATCTAACCTGTCTCATCTATTCATCAGATTAATAATAGACGAGAACTGCATGCGGTACGTCTTCAAAGATAAGCTTTGTAAAAATGAACTTGAGGGCAAGGTGGTGCATGCCTGTAACTACCAGTAAAAGGGAAACCGAAGTTGGGAGTTTAAGGTCCGCCTTACCTGAGCCTGTACCACAACAAAATGAAACAACTTTATTGGAATGGTAGTTGGCAATATCACTTGAGCGTCGGGCTCTTTAAGTCTCCAGAGCTGTTCCTCAACACACAGGATTCGCAACAGCACAATCAGCGTTTCCCGGAAGAAGCAGATTCCGCTTCCGCCCGCAGATCTCAGTGGTGGGTGTGACCGCCAGACATCCGACCCACAGACTAGGGCGGCCTTCTATCATGCGCATGCGCGCGAGGAGCCCCAGAGACCGGAAGTACAGGGGCGCGGCTAACCGCTTCATACAGCCGGCTCCCGTGCTGAGGCTGGGGGCGCGCGCAAGTGCGCGCTCGTTCGCGCGGCTTGCTGCGTACAGTAGTGACGGCCGCGCGGGAGGGATCACATGACCACAGCGGCTGCCTGTACAGTAAGAACCCAATATGGCAGCGGCGGTAGCAGTGGCAACGGCAGCAGGACTGGCCGCCCCGTAGACCCCCCCCTCCACTGCGCGCCTCCGCGGCCGCTTCCTCGGCGAGTTGCTTCCCGGTCCGACTTCCCCTTTCTTCCACCTTTCCCAGCACCGCGGGAAAAGCAGTGCAGGGCGCAGCAGGCAAGGGAACGCAGCCGGAGCCGGGGCACGGAAGCCTCCCAGGCAGTTCAAGAACCGACATGAGGGAAAAGGGACGTAGGAAGAAGGGCAGGACCTGGGCGGAGGCCGCCAAGACGGTAAGGAGGAGAGAGCAGAGAGAAAGGCCGGCAGGAGTTGGTTTTCTCGCCGGCCACCGGTCGCAGGGAAAGGGAGGTCACTTGGCCCCGCGACCGGGTTGAGGAGCACGAAAGCGCGCGCAGAGAGCGGTTAGGGTCGCGTTGGTGAGCCGTGAGGAGACCGAGGAGTCGGCGCGAGCGATCCGTCGCGCGGCTGCCGCTTGTGGCGGTGGCTACGACAGGACCCCTCGGTGTTCAGAGGTTGCCTGTCGGGGTCATGTCGCTGTCGCCCCCACACTGTTAGCCCTTGTCTCGGCCCAGTGTGTTGTGCTTGCCCAGTAACCGGTTCTTCTCCCTTGTGCGCCTTGGAGATCCCCGATTGGATGTAGACAGGAGGCAGCTTGTGCGTGCTTCCAGCCCCGGAAAGGAGAGGGGAGCGCTGGAGCTCGGTGGCGTTCTCCGCCGAGGCAGACCGGCCGCCAGACCGGGAGGGGGGGGCCAGCTTATCTGGCTCTGGAAGCCAATGTGAGGTCACGAGGCTTTTGTGTTTGCAGTCGGAGCTGAAAGTGCAGGAGGTGTTTAGAAACGAAGTAACAGGTGGGACTCGGAGAATTTTTTTTTTTTTTCTGTTTCCGTAGAGACCTAGTCTGAGTATGGCAGCAATGCATGGTGGGACGTGTAGTTTATTGGCTTTCTTTCTTTTTCTTCTTTTTTTTTTCTTTTTTCTTTTTTAAAGCTAAAGTGAAGGTGGACCGGACCAACAAAATTGTGATTAGTGCCCCTCACGCCAGTTTTGTAATACGGAATTTAGAAGTTATTTAACAATGAATATTTGTGAGAAACCTTGTTTTGAAATATTGAAAACTTGTATTTTCGAAGAAAAGGAACCTTAAGGAGAAATTGAAGTTCCTTCGTTGAAGGTGTAACAGAAAAACAATAGGACATTGAGCAGTAGCATTTCAACCTCTTTAATAGTGGGCAACAAGTGTGTCCTAGTAAGTGAACCTTTAAAGATTGATTATTCGTGTTATTTTCTTCTTTCGAAAGGTAGGTGTGTGTGTGTGTGTGTGTGTGTGTGTGTGTATGTGTATTAGGGATGGAGTGTGTATGTGGCCATGGAGCACACATGTAGAGGTGATAGGACAACTTGTAGGAGTTGCTGTGGGTTGTTCGGCTCGAACTCAGGTTATCAGGCTTGCTGGCCAGCACATTTACCCACCGAGTAATCTCGATAGTCCTGGATTGTTTGCTTAGTAATTTATTTTTTGAGGCAGGGTTTCTCTGTCCTGGAACTCTGTAGACCAGACTGGCTTTGACTTCAGAGATCCTCCCACTTCTGCCTCCCAAGTCCTGGGATTAAAAGTGTGAACCACCACTGACTGACTCCTTGTTTATTTTTTAGATGAGACTTGCAGAATTCAAAAGTAATGTTTATCACAGGGAAATTTAGAAAAATATGAAGAAAATAACTTAGTTCATTCCTTTATTGCCTAGTCTTATTTTCCTAAATTTGAATCATACTGTTTATTCAACCTGTATTTTGTTTTTATAAGCCACGTGCATTTTTTCTTGAGTGTTTTTCCTTTATTTATTTATTTATTTATTTATTTATTTAATTTAGAGGATTACATTTCACATAAATGATGGCCTAAAGTTGGCAGCAGTCTTCCTGCCTTTGCCCCTTGAGTGCTGGGATTGTAGGCATGCACCACCATGCCCAGTTTTATGGGATTCTGAGGATAGAGCCCAGAGCATCATGTGTTATAGGCAAATGCTTTACCACTTGAATTACACCCCCAGCCCACTCAGAGTATGTTTTTGTGACTTTACTGGTAGTGTCCTCTAAAAGACAACTCTAGAAATAAGTTTTTTGGTGGTGAGGAGTTTCTCTTCCACAGAAGTTTACTTCCTACTTCAGGGACACCTCATGACCGCTTGCTGTTAATAAAAGAGAAGATTCGATTTTAGTTAAAACATGAAAATCCCCAAACTAATTATGTGAATTAATTTTAAGTGTCCGTGACATCATTATTTATTTATTAGGCTTTAGTTTTTGAGACCAAGTTTCACTTTGCAGCTTAGGCAGGCTTTAGCATTCAAAGTGGTAAGATCACAGGCATCTCCACAGTCTCTCTTTTGAAAGTACGTTCTGTCGCCCTTACTAGTTAAGAGCTCTTTATGTAGACCAGACCAACCTTAGACTGGGATTATAATCATGTACTACAGCACCTTGTGAATTATAACCTATCTGAGCTAAATAGTTTAATGGTTAGGAAATTGTGACAAATGGGAAGAATAATTTTGCCCCTGTTTGATTTCTTACAGTGAGAATATTTGTTTATTTTGTGCACCAGCTACCTTTGTGAATAATAGTGTTTAAAAGACAGAAAGTAGGATGGAGAGCTGGCTTAGGGGTAAGAGCACTTGTACAGAAAGGCACCTTTAGATAGTTATCTCACCATGGGCCCGTTTTCCACATTAAAAAAAAAAACAACTCACCGGGCGGTGGTGGCTCACGCCTTTAGTCCCAGGGCACTTGGGAGGCAGAGGCAGGTGGATTTCTGAGTTCGAGGCCAGCCTGGTCTACAGAGTGAGTTCCAGGACAGCCAGGGCTACACAGAGAAACCCTGTCTCGAAAACAAACAAACAAAAAAAAAAAAAACCACCTCCTTTCTTTTACTTTTATGCATCTTTTTGTGAGGAGGGATGTGTATGTGTGTCTAAATGTGCAGTGGGAGCCAGAGGATGAAATTAGGTGCTTCTCTCATTTTATTTACTGAGGCAAGGTCTGTCACTAAAATGGACGCTTCCCAGTTGCTCTACATGAGTAGCTGGCCAGCTTGCCCCCATCTCTACTTTCCAAGCACTGGTGTTATAAGATAGGGCCACCATGCACTTGGACTTTTAATAATTGTAGTATATATATGAGTATTTTGTCTGCATGTGTGTCTTTGCACCACATGCATACCTGGGGTCAGAAGAGTGCCTCTGGCCCCCTGAAACTATAGTTACAGATGGTTGTGATCTGAACCTTGGCCTTCTGGAAGAGTGCCTTTATCCACTGAGCTATCTTTGGAGCCCCCACACTCTGATTTTTCTGTCTTTTGCCATCTGAACTCTGGGCCTAATGTTTGTTCTGTAAGTGCTTTATCCATTGAGCCAATTTGCTGTTCCTCTGTCCTGTTTTTATTTCTATCCTGAAAGTCTACATACCCCCTGTCTTGAAGGCAAAACAAAATAAAAATCTGTTTCGGAGCTGGGCAGTAGTGGCACACACCTTTCGTCCCAGCACTTGGGAGGCAGAGGCAGACAGATCTCTTAAGTTCAAGGCCTACAGGGAGAGTTCCAGAATGGCCAAGGCTACACAGAGAAACCCTGTCTTGAAAAGTCTCCTGTCTCCAGGAGAATAACTACTTTGGATATTTAAGTTAACAGTTTCTAGAGGACTATGTTGGGACAGGGTTGCAATCCAGCATCTTGTGGGAGAGGCAAAAATATCTTGATAACAAAGCCAGATTGGCCTAGGTAACTGGGTTCTATTTCCAAAAAATTAAAAAAATGTTGAAAAAAAAGTGTTTGCTACAAAAGGAGCTACTGCTGTATCTCCTAGATTATGAAAACTTGACAAAACACTCTCAAATTTGCAGAGCTGCCTACTGCTTTTTCTTTTCTTTTTTAAAGATTTATTTATTATATATTCAGCTTCCTATCTGCATGTATGCCTGCATGCCAGAAGAGAGCTCCAGGTCTCATTACAGATGATTGTGAGCCACCGTGTGGTTGCTGGGATTGAACTCAGAATCTCTGGAAGAGCAGTCAATGCCCTTAACCTCTGAGCTATCTCTCCAATTCCCCCAAACCCCCACTTCTTTTTCCTTCACAGATTTTTATCTGCCTTTAAGAGGTCAATGCAGTTTTGTTATCAGTGAAGTGACACTCTGGTTTTTTTGTTTGTTTTAACATGGGTTCATGTAACTCAAGTTGACCTCAAATTCCCAGTAGCTGAGGATGACTGATTCTCCTATCTCTACTTCCCAAGTGCTGAGACTAACAGGTGTGCAATCCCCACACCTGGTTTTGTTAAGAGCTAGGGTTTTGTAGCACATACCTAAAATTCAACACTTCGGAAGCTCAAGTAGAAGGTCTCAATGTTTGAGGCCAGCTTGGATTGCAGGGTGAGATTCTATCTATTCCTACACTAAAGAAAATAAAAAGAAACTATGTGGTAGGAAGTGGAAACATGACTATAGAAATTGATCAATACAAAAGCCTGCCTTTGTTATTTTACAAAAGTTCTGACTACCCCTATACTTTCATATTCTTTCCACATGGTAGAATTTAGCACACTAAAGTTTTTGGAGATATATATATATATATGAACGAACGAACGAACGAACGAGCACATTTTCTTGCTTTTGGTGCAATATATAATTCATTATGTTTTTAGTTTTGCTCCATGTTACTAAATTTAAAAACTTTTCAATATGACTTAAATAGTATTACATGCTTTAAATCAAATATAGAAGCCCCATAGTTGCTCGTGTTTATGTAAATCCAGTAAGATCAGAAATTCAAGGCTAGCTTCAGCTACATAGAATTTGAGGCCAGCCTGGGCTATGTGAAACTTCCTCAGAAATAAAAAACAAACCAATTTTTAAAATTTATATATTTTCACTATTTAAAAATGAGGACAGATGAGTTTAGTCTCCTGAAAATATACACACTAGGTCGGGCGGTGGTGGCGCATGCCTTTAGTCCCAGCACTTGGGAGGCAGAGGCAGGTGGATTTCTGAGTTCGAGGCCAGCCTGGTCTACAGAGTGAGTTCCAGGACAGCCAGGGCTACACAGAGAAACCCTGTCTCGAAAAAGAAAAGAAAAGAAAAGAAAAAAAAAGAAAAGAAAAGAAAAGAAAAGAAAATGTGCACACTAAAATACCAAAATGTTCAGCTTGGAGCTGGAGAGATAGATGCTCAGTGGTTAAGAGCACTTACTTGTTTTTCTTGCAGAGGGACCCAGGTTCAGTTCCCAGCACCCACATGGTGGCTCACAACCATAACTCCAGTTCTAGGTGATCCAGTACCCTCTACTGACCCTTGGGCACTGGGCATGCAGGAGATGCACGTACATACAGACAAAACACTCAACCAGATAAAATGATTTTTAAAAATCCTACTTAAATTAGCTGTGATTGACATTTTTCTAAATATACAAACAGGTAAAGTTCTATAATTTGCTTTCTTTATGAATATAATGGATGGTTTTTTATGCCAACAACTAAATAGCTGCCCCCTTCACATTTTTTTGAGACAAAAGTCTCATGGTGGCAGGGTTGGGGAGAGTGTGCAAGTACTAGAAGCCAACACACAGGCACAAAGAGACAGACTGGAACAAGGTACATGTGCTCTCTCTCCAAGGACTTACTTTTTTATTATTTGTTTTGTTTTGATTTATTAATCGAGACACAGGATTTCTCAGTGTAGCTGTCTTGGAACTTGGTCTGTAGACTAGGCTGGCATCCTTACTTCCATCTGCTGCTGTCTCCAGGGTACTAGGATTAAAGATGTGGTCCACCAACGCCTGCCTAGGACATACTTCTTAAAACCAGGCCTACCTCTTTTAACATTTATCAGATTGCAAATCCATCAATGAATTTATCCTTTGATGAAGTCATGGCTTCATGGTCCATTCGCTTTCCTGAATCCTCCTACCTGAACACTGTCTCATTAGGAACCAATCCTTCAACACTTGAGCCCTTTGGGGAAGTACTTTATATCAGAATATAATGGTACCTGTGTTGTCATATGCTAAAAACACTCATCACATGAGCACCTAAAATGGCTAGTGTGATTAAGAACTGCATTTAAAATTTTTATTTAATTGTAACTACTTGTAAGTAGCAGTATATGGCTAGTGGGTATTATTGACTGTTGCTATATTCCACTTCCTACTTCTTGTATTGGGGATTGAATTTAGGGCCTTGTGTTTGCTAGGCGAGTGCTGTATTAATGTACATTCATAGCGATGTGCCTCCCCCCACCCCGCCCCAATTAAAATTTTGAGACAGTCTTACTAAGTTGCCAAGGCTAGACTTGAACTCAACTGTGTAGCCCAAGCTGGTCTTGCATCAGTCTACGGAGTATATGGGATTGTAGAAGTATACCAACATGCCTGGTTATTTGTATTTTTTACCAGTAAACTTGACTATTCAGATCTTATCTTTGTCTTTTTTCTACCTTATTTCCTGTCCTTTAATTTTTTTAATTTTTATTTATATGTATGTGTTTGTCTTTATGTATGTATGCCATGTGTGTGCAGGTACCTGTAGAATCTAGAAGAGAGGGTGTTAGATACCCTGGAGCTGGAACTGGAGCAGCTGTAAGCTGCCTGGCATGGGTACTGAAACTGAACTTCGTTCCTGGAAGAACATTCTTAACTACTGAGCTCTCTCTCTCCAGCCCCTATTTCCTGGTCTGCCTTTCTGTGTGTGTGTGTTTTTTTTTTTTTTTTTTTTAAAGACATTTACCTTCCCAGTGTTGGAATTTCCTTATAAATTTCCTTCACATCAATTTCTGGGTTTTTTTGTTTTGTTTTTCTTTCTTTTCTTTCTTTCTTTCTTTTTTTTTTTTTTTCTTTTGGTTTTTCGAGACAGGGTTTCTCTGTGTAGCCCTGGCTGTCCTAGAACTCACTCTGTAGACCAGGCTGGCCTTGAACTCAGAAATCCACCCGTCTCTGACTCCCAAGTGCTGGGATTAAAGGTGTGTGCCACCACTGCCTGGCCTCGCATCAATTTCTAAGTGTTTTATATATAAAGGTAATTAGCCCTTTGTTATGTTACAGATCTGTTTTTCTATTTGTCTTTTAAATGGATTCATGGAGATTTTTCTTTTCTGTACAAATATTGGTGTGTGTATGCCATGGCTTGCATATGAAGGTCAGATGACAACTTTTGTGAATTAATTCTCTCCTCTTGTGGGTTCCATGGGTTTTGTACATCAAACTCAGGTTGCCAGTCTTATTTAGCAGATACATTTATTTATACTGACCCATCTTACTGGCCTCTGTCCTATGCATGTGCTCAAGTGTGCACCCCCTACCTACACATACATATTTAAGATTTACTTTGTGTGTGTGTATCTATAAATGCCTGTGCTGGTACCCATAGAGATCAGAAGAGGGCATTTGACCACTATGGAACTGGAGTTATAGTTGATTTTGAGCTATCTCTGACTTGGGTGTTGGGAACTGAGCTTGGTTCCTCTGCAAGAGTTGGAAGTGTTCTTAACTGCCGAACCATCTCTCTATCCCCTGTACATTCAATGTTAATGTAGACAAGTTGTTCAGCCTTTACCTTTTCTTCTTTTTAGGTTTTGGGATCTTATGGAATATTTTTCCCATTAAGAGATTGTAAGTTGGGGCTGGAGAGGTGGCTCAGTGGTTAAGAGCACTGACTGATCTTCCAGAGGTCGTGAGTTCAATTCCCAGCAACCGCATGGTGGTTTACAACCATCTGTAATGGGATCAGATGCCCTTTTCTGGTGTGTCTCAAGACAGCTACAGTGTACTCATATATATTAAATAAATAAATCTTTTTTTTTTTTTTTAAAAGAGATAGATTATAAGTTGTAGGGTGGGGAGGTAGCCCAGCCTGAAGAGTGCTTGCCTAACATTAATGAATTGGTTCTGTCCCCAGCACTGAATTCATGGGATAATCTCATGTGTTGGCATACTCTTGTAATCAAAGGTTCAGAATCATTCTCTGCTTCATAATGAATTTGAGGCGAATCTGGGCTTTGAGACCCTGTTGAGAGTGGGCTAGGGGATGTATGTCTAGGGGAGACTAAGTGATTTTATTTATTAGCTGGCCTCTTGTACTGCCTTCTTGCTGTATTGAGGATAACCTGATAACTTTGAATTCTCCTCCCCACACCTCACACTCCACGCCCGGAGGCAAGGTTTCTCTGTGTAGTCCTAGCTGTCCTAGCTCTATAGACCAGGCTGCACTTGAACTCAGAGGTCCACCTGTCTCTGCCTCCCAAGTGCTATGACTTAGGGCATGCAAGGCATGCGCCACCATGCCTGGCTTAACCTTGAACTCTTGATTCTGAGTGCTGGGATGCATGCAGTGCTAGGAATGAAATACAGGGTTTCTTGCATCCCAGGCAAGCTGAGTGCCAGCTGAGCCACATCCCCAAGCCTCCATTAGGAGTCGAAGTCACTGATGTTTGAATTATTCAATAGCTGGTTTAGTGATACTCAATTTCAAATACAATTGTTCCTGTGGACAGTTTTGGTGCTTTCCCCTTGTTATCTTCCTTCCTAATTTTTGTATTTGGTTTTGAGATAAAAATCTTTGTAACCCATTTGGAATTTACTATATATAACAGGTTGGTCTCCAACCCAAGAGTCAGTATGAACCATCAAGCAAAACACAAACCCCTAATATTTAGAAGGAAACTAATAAAAGGTAGAAATGTTGATAAATCAAACACAATTAGAAACACACAAATAGAGTTTTAAAAGAAAAATTTCAAATAACTTTTCTTTTGTATATATTTTGTAGCCTTATATAAAATGTAAAATAGAGAAATAATTTTTGTCTTAGTGGGTGTGGGGTTAACACCAGAGAGGATGAGGCAGATTTGCCAGGAGTTTGGAGCCAGTCTACATGCTAAGTTTTTGGTTATGTTGTGAGATCTTGTCTCAGAAAACAAACAGAAGAAGCAAAAAGGCATGTAAACTGTATGAAAGAAGACAGTGGCACGGAATGGTAGGCAGCTTTAAGAGTTGAATGTTTGCTAAGTGCCAACAGAGATTAATTAATTAGACAGTGACGTTGGAATGAGGGTTATAAGGCTCAGATGAGTTTTTACTTTTAGATTGCCTTTTTATTTTTTACAACTTGGTTTGATTTTAAGAGGACCAATTAATATTCTTGGAACCCTGACATACAGAAATTATAAGATAAATGTGTATTGTTTACCTAAATTGGATAATAAAATGTATAGTCATGAATAAGAGTAAATATGTTGTTGAAGCTGTATAGTGGCAAATTAATAAAATTTGAGAGTTTTCCAAGAAGCAAAGTCAAATTTAATAGACCTCGTTGTAGCCGTCCTCGGCCACAAGTCAACCGGTTTCACCTGAAAGGGGGACAGAGGGCGAGAAAAGATGAAGCCAAGACAAAGTTCTCTGATGCTTTAATGTTCAGCTCTCAATTTAAAGGGAAAGACCCCACCCGAACTCTTCCTAGTTTCAGAGTTGGGTGGGATAATCCATTCTTGGTCACAGGTCATGGCCGGAGATGTTTCAAGGCAAGCCCAGGGGCAGTTCTTCTTTCAAGTTCCTTGCAGCCAAGGTCGATAACTCCACCTAGGTCCATGCCCTCTGGAAGACCAGTCAGTGCTCTTAACCACTGAGCCATCTCACCAGCCCATAATAATGGTTTTCATTACATTTTCTTATGTGTACATGATGAATTTCTATCATTTTTATCCTCTGTTACCCATTCTTGTTGATCTTCTGCTGAAACCTTCCTCTCCCACCTAGTTCCCCTTCTACTTTCTTTGTCAACAGTTTAGTTGCCCAGTGAGTTTTCATTTGGGTTGATAACACCTGTGCATGGATGAGGGGTTATTTACAGGATTGTGGTCAGTCACTTTCCCAGTGTAGCCACTGAAGAAAATGCCTCTTACTACTTCCTAACAATCATTAACCACCAGATTCCCAGGACAGGGTGGGGTCTTAGGAGCAACTTTCCACTTACTTGGTTCTTTCTCTAACTCTAGTCCAAGATGATCTCAAGTTCCTCTTGATCTTCCTGCCTCAGTCACCTAGCCTCAGCTATGATCATTGGTGTGAGCCACCATACCTTCTTTTTGAGCTGTTTCACTGTGTTTGTTGTCCCTGTCTCTCTGTTGTGCTAGAGAATACAGTATATACCTACTTCTCTCCTCATGAGTATGTTTAGAATCACTATTTTACTTATCACTGTATAGTTCCCTTTACTATCACCTGTATATATTGTCATTCTCTTATGACTCTACAAATTGGAAAGCCTATGAGAAAGTATAATTTTTGCATTTTATCATGAAAAAAAATTAAAAGTTCATAAGAATAGCCTACTGATTATGCTTGCTATATATTTGCTCTCTATTATTATTATCTTTCAAATTCATTATTTTATTTTACATGTTTGGGTGTTTTGCCTGTATGTATCTTTGTATACTGTGTGCATATCTGGTGCTCTTGTAGGTCAAAAGAGGGCATTGAATCCCCTGAAATTGTAGTTACAGTTGTGAGCTGCCACATGGTTGCTGGGAATTGAACCCAGATCCCTTGGAAGAACAGCCACTGCTCTTAATCACTGAGACTTCTCTCTAACTCCCCAACCCCCTGCATGTTATGTATGTCACTTTTATATTTTTTGAACCTGGGTTTCATGTAGCCCACAGTAGTGTAAATTCCCTATGCAGTTAAGGATAACCTTGAACTTCTGATCATTCTGCCTCTGAAGTGCTGGAGTAGGTCAGTGTGCCTGACTTGTTCTTTCACTATTTATTGTTTATATTCTTTCTGAAAACACTTCTTTTCTGCCTTAAAAACTTTCAGCTATTTTTTTTAGAACATTGTCTCTTAGCAACAGACTCTTCAGTTTCTTTTTGTGGGAGAGATCCTGATAACCACCTCCAGGTTTGATTCTGTAAGACACATAGGGTTCAGCTTTTAGTCATACTAATAATTATCATTTATTATGGCAAAGAATTCAGTTCAAAATTGGGTATGGTAGAAGCAGGACATAGTGCATGGACCTATATATAATCTCAATATTTGGGGCATATGGAGGCTGGATTTTGAGTTTAAAGGCTCTTAAGGCTACATGAGACCTCATTCCAAAAACAAAGCAAAACAAAACAATGCTAGGAAGATGGTTCAATAGGTCAAGTGCCTACTACCTACATAAATACCTGAGTTTGGATCTTCAGCACCCACATAAAAACCATATGGTATTGTATGCTTGTAATCTTGGGGTGGGGAAGAAACACTGACAGGTTTTCGGCCAACATCCAGTCCAACCTATTGTTTAGCCCTAGGCCCAAGTGAGAGAATGTCTGTTTTTATTATTATTATTTTTATTATTATTATTATTTTATTTCCATTTTATTTTTTTAATTTAAAAATTTATTTATTGGATATTTATTTACAATACAGATGTCATCCCATTTCCCCTCCCTAGAACACCCTA
>NW_021604743.1:831788-875598 GCF_004785775.1 Grammomys surdaster | reverse complement strand
TCTGTATAGCCCTGGCTGTCCTGGAACTCACTCTGTAGACCAGGCTGTCCTCGAACTCAGAAATCCGCCTGCCTACAGAGTGAGTTCCAGGACAGCCAGAGCCATACAGAGAAACCATGTCTCGAAAAACAAACAAATGCTGGGCAGTGGTGGTGTGCACCTTTAATCCCAGCATTTGGGAGGCAGAGGCAGGCGGATTTCTGAGCCTGGTCTACAGAGTGAGTTCCAGGACAGCCAGGGCTACATAGAGAAACCCTGTCTCGAAAAACCAGAAAAAAAAAAAAAGAAGAAAAACAACAAACAAAAAAGGAAGGTGGAGGACTGCTACTTCAGAATATACTTGAGGTTGACCTCTGACCTCTACCCACAGGCATACATACATGAACATCTATATACACAGAAAATTCAAATTGAAGTGAACAAATGGAAGATACGCTTGAGGTGAATTTGGAGGAAGGTTCTAAGAATCTTCTGAGTGAGATGACACTATGCTTAGTTCCTCAAGGAATAATATGACAAGGAGTAAATTGTATGTTAAGAAACAAGTTAGACCTGGCGTGGTGGTACATGTGTGTAATCTCAGCACTCAGGAGGCAGAGGCAGGCAGAGTTCGAGGCTAGCCTAGTGTACAAAGTGAGTTGAGGTCAGCCAGGGCTTCTTCACAGAGACACCCTGTCTTGAAAACCAAACAAAACCAACTAGCCAAACAAAAAAACCAAAAAGGAATTTTTATTGAGAACAGGATAGCAAATTTAGTTTCCAGCTTCTAGGAGGAAAGTATATCACATAAACCACATAGTTTATACAGAACCATTTTTCTTCAAATCCCACTTCCCATATACTTGCCAGTGGCTAGTTCTTGGAGGTAGGACAAAATAAGCATATCAGATACAGGCTTGTTCTGTTCTTTTCCTTTTCTTCACCCTGCCCCCCCCCCCCTGTTTTTCAAGGCAGGGTTTTTCTATGTAGTTTTGGCTGTTATATTTTCATCTGAAGTTTTTCTTATAAAATTTTGATTTTTTTTGTTTCTAATTGTGCTTGATTTATCAACATTTCTTTTTACTAGTCTTCCTCCAGATGTTAGAGGTGTGCGTTTTGTTTGTTTTTGAAATACGTAGCACAGGTTTAATACTTATTAAAGAAAGCACTGCCCGGGCAGTGGTGGCGCACGCCTTTAACCCCAGCACTTGGGAGGCAGAGGCAGGTGGATTTTTGAGTTCGAGGCCAGCCTGGTCTACAGAGTGAGTTCCAGGACAGCCAGGGCTACACAGAAAAACCCTGTCTCGAAAAACAAAAACGCCACCACCGCCCGGCCCCTTTCTGTATTTCCTATTATGTACAAGTTTTACTTTAACCCAGGACTTTGTTTCATGCAATCAAATATTCCCTTTGGTGGATTCATTATTAAGTCTACTTTCAAAAGAAGTAAACTATTTGTAAATACCACATAAAAGTGATAAAGCTTGTCGTATTAAGGGAAGTGACATTCATAAACACAGTCTAAAGAAAAGCCAGGAAGAAAACTGGAAAACATTATTACACACAAAGTTGTCTAAGCTAAATCAATGAGAAAATACTTATTAAAGAAAGCACTGCCCGGGCAGTGGTGGCACACGCCTTTAACCCCAGCACTTGGGAGGCAGAGGCAGGTGGATTTTTGAGTTCGAGGCCAGCCTGGTCTACAGAGTGAGTTCCAGGACAGCCAGGGCTATACAGAAAAACCCTGTCTAGAAAACCCCCCCCAAAAAAAAGAAAGAAAGAAAGAAATACAGAAAGGACAAACAAGGAGAAAACCTTTCCCACTCAGTGCCAAGTGTTATAGAGAGTACAATTTGACTTTTTTTTAAAAGTGGTACAGTATAACCTAGTCTTGTTTGCGATTTCATTACTATGTAACATAGTCACTAACCTTGAAGAAATAAAATAGGAATAAGTGCTTCTTACCTTTTTTTTTGGGGGGGGGAGGTGAAATCTAGCAATTTACTAGACCTCGGAGGGGTATGGCTTGAATAAGGAGAGTTGATTCTAGAATGTCAGCATAGTGAAATTTAGAAGCTAGTTCATATAAAACCAAATTTCAAGTTATATTTTCTTTCCCTTAGTATTAGTATTTGTTTTCTTTTTTGGAGTATGTACATTTATTTCTTTATTTTCTTCTCCTTCCTCCATTCTTCCCTTCCAATAGGATGTTTTTACTATATGTAGTTCAGTTTCTCATCTCTCGTAGTGTTTGTATATAGTGAGTTTGATAAGTAGGGAAGCAGCAGCTTCATTTTGTTCTTCAGCTTCAAATATCAGGCAGCAGAGATTTGGACGATGAAGCAGTTGTCAAAGCTGTACTTGGTTCTCATGTTGGGATAAAAATTTGGAGTGGGCAGGATCTCCTTTTATCTTGATTTGGAAATTTTTCTGTTATTCACAAAGTAGTTAGTTGACTCCCATTCCTGATCTGCTTCTCTGAGTCTGAGCTCCCACAGATACTTAAAACAATTTTATTGCTTAAAAAATGTTTCTAGTTAGCGGGGTGGTGGTGGTGCATGCCTTTAATCCCAGGGCACTTGGGAGGCAGAGGCAGGCGGATTTCTGAGTTCGAGGCCAGCCTGGTCTACAGATTGAGTTCCAGGACAGCCAGGGCTACACAGAGAAACCCTGTCTCGAAAAACCAAACCAAACCAAAAAAAAAAAAAGTTTCTAGTAATCTTACTGATCAGACATTGTTGACCACTACAACTTCAAAATAAATTTGGCTTTTTAAAAATGTTATAAATGTGTTTTGGCCTTTTGCCTACACACCTGGTACTGTTGAGTCCAGAAAGGGATTCCTTTAAACTGGAGTTATAGATGGTTGTGAACTGAATGAAGCTACATACGGGTGCTGGGAATTGAACTCAGCAGAACGTCCTGGAAGAACGTCCATTGTTTTTACTGCTGAGCTATATCTTTCCAGCCAACCTCTCCCACCCACCTCCCGCCCCCACTCCCCTGTTTTCAATATACGGTTTCTCTGTATAGAGCTGGCTATCCTGGAATGCTTCTCTGTAGAGCAGGTTGGCCTTGAACTCATATCTGATTGTCTCTGCTTCCCAGATGTTGGGATTAAAGGCAGGTTCCACTACACCTGACTCAGATTTGATGATTTTTCTTTATAGTTTTTCTTTACTGGCTCTTGTGTACCTTGTATAACACAGACTTCTTAACTCTTCTCAATCTGTATATGTGAGTCATCTCAATGATTACAGAAGCATTAGTTATCTATATAAGGCTACTGCCATGTTGCCTGGGCAGGTGTAGAAAGAGAGGGACAGGACAGTGACATACCCCAAAGTCTAAAAACAACTTGGGAGAATTCCCTTCCTTTGTGACATTACTGTGCTTCAGATAAAAATGACAACATTTGTATTGAAGCACTTTCTGAACGTCTGTTCAGTGTGCTCCTGGGTTTTGAGCTGCAGTTGCACCCAGGCCAGGAGGTTATAGAGAAAACAAAACCAGGAAACCCACTTCTGACTAAACCGTGCTTTTTCTAATTGTGGTTTCCTCTTATCTGCTACCATTTTTGAAGTCCTCAGATGATTATTTTATTCATTCTGTCCAGACTTTCAGTTACATTTAATGGAGAACAAACTATGCTTACTGCCATTATTGCATCTGAAACACTTATATTGGCTTTTTGTTTGTTTTTGTTTTTAATTTAACTACAGTTTGGGGCTGTAGTTCATCATGGTGGGGAACACATGGCCGGAATGTGAGGTCATATTACATTTGCAGTCAGAAAGCAGGAAGATACAAGTGTTCCATAGATGCAATTTTAATATAGTCATATGTTTATTTATTTGAGAATTTACTGTATGCCCATGCAGTAGTAGTTACTAATAGAAATGTAAACAGATGATCTTCTTTTTTTTTTTTTTAAAGACAGGGTTTCTCTGTGTCTCCATGGCTGCTCTGGAACTTACTCTAGACCAGGCTGGCCTTAAATTCACTTGTCTCTGTTTCCCAAGTGCTAGAATTAAAGTTGTTGGCCATTATACCTTGTTAAAATAGATAATCATAAGATGTGTACAGTGATAGGTCACAGGTAGAGGTGTGATTTGGGAGTGGAGACAAAAATTAAGCAATTTTATAGTCATTGAGTAATTCAAGTGTTAATTTTAGCCTTTTTTATCTGTTTCTGCTTTAGAATTTGATTTCTTGTTTGTGGTTGAGGAAAAAGTGGATGAAATCTCTAGATATTTATGTTTTATATCTAATTATTGACATGGTCATAGTAATAGACAATTATAAGAATGAGAACATAAAATAAAATAAGAATTAATTCATTGTTATTGTTTCCTTGTTTTTCAGGTCTTAGAAAAATACCCTAATACACCCATGAGTCATAAAGAAATTCTACAAGTTATCCAGAGAGAAGGACTAAAAGAAATCAGGCAAGATATTAAACTATTACTAGTAATGATTGTGTTTGGTTAGAGTACTTAATACTTAGTATCTATTAGTATTCTTTGTCTTACACATTGATTAGTATAATATACTTTCTGAACTTCAAGTTTATTCATCTGTCAGTCTTTGTAGTTTTTAAGTCATTATATATATAAAATCAAAAATAAGTAAAGCACACTTAATGAGAAGGTAAAGTGTCTTTCAAAGCCTATGCACATTAATTACTTGGGAGGCCTGGAGTCATCTTTAAGCCTTCACTTACCTATTACTTTGTACTTTTAATATACTGAGATTGGTAATTACTGGATAAAAATTAGTGTAAACTTCTAGAGGTCAGGAGTGTAAGAAGAAATAAGATTTGTTAACAAGAATGAAATGGAAAATGTTTACTATATGTGTCAAGAGAAAGTCTTTGCTGGACATTATGACACTGTAGTCCAAGATGATTTAGAGAGACTTAAGTCTTGGAAGATCGCTTGAGTCTATGAGTTCTGGACCAACTTGGGCAACATAGCAAAATCCTTTCTTCAAAAATATGTAAATAGAGCTGCTAAGGTGTTGGAAGGAATTCAGGCCCTTGCTCATCTAATGATCTGAATTCAATCTTCAGAACTCACAGTAGGAATAGGGAGCTCCCATAGATAACTTCTGGAAGTTGTCCTTTGGTCCTTTGGTCTCCACATGCATTTTGTGGCACATGCACACACACACGGGTGTGCATATATGCACATTTAAAAATGAATACATAGACAAATGTTTAATCTTTAAATGTAGTAGATATATTAATAGGGTCAAAAATAATACACTCCAATTTCTAAGTGTCTTGCTATGTTACTATATAATCATTATTGCATAATTAAAACTTTCTGTTATCAAGGAATGTTAAAATTATGTCATTGTATATTGATAAATTTGGCCATCTACATTTGAGTTATTTCATAAAGATAAGAAATTTGAACCAAAGCCGGGCAGTGGTGGCGAATGCCTTTAATCCCAGCACTTGGGAAGCAGAGGCAGGCGGATTTCTGAGTTCGAGGCCAGCCTGGTCTACAGAGTGAGTTCCAGGACAGCCAGGGCTATACAGAGAAACCCTGTCTTGAAAAACAAACAAACAAAAAACAACAACAAAAAAATTTGAACAAAAAAATAGAAACAAGAAAGGTTTGGTATAGTGGGGCACATTTGTAATCTCAGTGTTCTGGAAGCTAAGACAAGTACTGTAAGTTCAAGGCCAGTCTTGGTTACATATTGAATACCAGGCTGGCAGGGCTATCCAACATCCCTCTGTCTGTGTATTAGTTACTTTTTCTGTTGCTGGGATAAAACACGGTGACCAAGGAATCTTATAAAAGAAACTTTTAATTGGGTTTAGAGTTATAGAGGGTGTTTAGAGCTTAAATCTTGACTCACAAGCCAGGGACAGAGAGTGAGGTAACTGGGAATTAAGTGGTTTTTTGAAACTTTATCCCACTCCCAGTGATACACCTTCTCCACACCTTCTAATCCTTTCCAAACAGTTGGGGACCAAGCATTCACCTATATGAGGTTATAGGGACCATTCTCATTTAAACTACCACACCCTGTTTTAGGAAATCAAATCAAAATAAAAATAAACATTTGTAGTACTTTTATAACAAATGGAATAGAGTTCATTGTCATTACTTTATGGCAGAAATCATTATCTCTGGAAAGGTAGTTGTTGTCAAGGCTGCAAACTTGGTAGGATTGTCAAGAAGAAGTTAAACAGAAACAAATCCTTAGGTATTGATAGAAAAAGGTTTTGTTTTCTTTTTTGGAAGAGGGATGAGGGGTAGGTAGGATCTCATACTCAGAGTGGCCTGGAAGTTGAACCGTGTAAATAATGAGATTACAGGTTACTACCTTTCCCATTGCTGTTTTGTTGTGTTTTCTTCAGCCAGGATTAACTAAATAGCCTATGTTGGCCTAGAATTCCTAAATCTGAGAGTACAAGCATGTACCTCTATACCCAGCAGCAGCAGCAGCAGCAGCAATATAATCAAACCTGTTGTTAAGTTTGCATCGAGTTCATTGTAGATCATAGAGAAGCAGATCACCCTCAAGGCCGTTGTTGATGGCTTTATGATGACTCCTTGTAATAAAGATGCATGAGAAAAAGGATACTATTACAAAATTCTCACTGAACTCTGAGCTGCTCTGATAGTTACACTTTTTCATAGAATTCAGGTATTTAACTAGTTTTTCTATAGTAGCTTAGGCTATATAGCTGAATTTCAATGTGCAATTTTAGACAATAATGTTTTGGATTAATTTATACATTTTAAAAATGTAATGTTTTATGAAATAAAATGGTGATGATTACTAATTTGAGGATTGTTAGTATTGCTGGAAGATCAGGATATAAATTATTTGGGGGAGCTTACTTATTGTTACTTGAAAGAAAAATTAAAACCTTTTTTTTTCCCTCCTCTTATTTTCTTGGGGTGCATTCCAACTCCAGAAGGTAAGAAGTATTACTTTATTCTAAAGGAGTATTAAGCAAATATAAAGCACTCTTTTACAAGTTTTATTGAGTGTGCCTTGGTATGCATGATTTTTACTTTATCAAACTAATTGGCTTAGAAATGAAGTAATAGTGATAGTGTATAAATATTAATCACTAAGTGTGCTTTTTTATTGTTTATTTTATAGTTTGTAACCATTATATGACCATAATTTTAGAAATCGTTGGCATTAAGGTTTATCAAAATTTTCATTTGCGTTTTAGCACTGAAGTGTAATTCAGCATGTTGATTAAAACACTTACAAGATAGAAATGTGCAGGTTGCTTGTTGCCTAAGAGATTTAAATTATATTTACTTGAGTTGTATAGATAAAGTATTGGCCAATTGTCTAATCAAGTGATACCTAAAACCAGGCAGAACAGATTAAAATTCATAGTCTGAATCCTTTACTGAGTTTTTTTTGTCTGTGTTTGCATGCCACTTCAGATAACCTTAGACTGCAGCAATTCCCTTATTTATAGTATAGTTTTTTGTTTTTATTTCAGTTATATGAGTTTTATGTGAAGCTTGAGAACAGGGAAATATATGTGTTTTTGTGTCATATATATGCCATGTTTGCTTATAGATTATGTTTGCTTATCTTCTAACTTTAGTTAGTACTTTGTTAAGTTCAGGTCATGAATGAAGCTTAATAAGATTTAAATTTTTATAATTTTTTTTGTGTGTATGTGTAAGTGTGCTTGCCTGTGTATTGAGGTGCTCTGATGGCAGGGTCTTTGATTTTGGTCTGTTGGATACTTTGTAGGTGGTAGTGGTGGTCTCAGGTCTTTGGCTAAACAACTTCTTTTGTTCTGGTCTGGTTTTGGCTGTTTTGTTTTTAAGCAGGATTTTACTAAGATCTGTCTCCAAAATGCTGGGCTTAGAGCTGTGTGCCACCATGCCCAGTTTTATATGGTTTTACCCTGTATGCATGATACCACCTGATAACTCCCTCCTATTTTAGTATATCTTTTTGAGGCTTAAAGTCAAAGCTATTTAATATAGTCTAAGATTTACCATAACTCTTCAGTTACTTCTCTGAGAAAGAATTCCTGATAGAAAATATTAGGAGTTGGCTGAATGACTCAGACAACTGTTTAAAAACTCAGAAGTTCAGCATCTACATCTGCATCCACATCATCTGGCATTATAGCTCTGACACAACAGCAGAAAGCAAAGCTAGGCTGAAGACAAAACTCAACAGTTAAAAGCACTTGCTACTCTTGAAGAGGAACCAAATACAAATTAAAAAATAATTTTTTTAAAAGAAATAAAAAGCAGTTATAACAGCACTAGCTATTAAGATACAAAATTATATTGCTAAACGGGCAATAACCACCCAATAGGGCAGCGATATAAAGTTTTATATAATTTTTGTGTTTTTATTGTCTCCAGTTCAGTTCTTGTATAATTTAACCCATAATTCATTTTTTTTCCCCCACAAAGATTCTGTGTTTACTCTCATTGGCACTTCTTTTACCTGGAATCCTAAGTTCTTATATGTAACTTTTTTTACTTCTTATTTTAGAGGGAAACACTGATTGGAACTTGGTCCAGCTGTTAAGAACTTTTTTTTTTTTTTTTTTGTTTTGTTTTGTTTTGTTTTGTTTTTCGAGACAGGGTTTCTCTGTATAGCCCTGGCTGTCCTGGAACTCACTCTGTAGACCAGGCTGGCCTCGAACTCAGAAATCCGCCTGCCTCTGCCTCCCAAGTGCTGGGATTAAAGGCGTGCGCCACCAACGCCCGGCTGTTAAGAACTTTTAAGTATGATAATTTGGGCAGTGGTTGTGGTGCGTGCCTTTAATCCCAGCACTCAGTAGGAGGAGACAGAAATAGCTAGATCTCTGGGTTCAAGGCCAGCTTGGATTACAGAATGAGTTCCAGGACAGCCAGGCCTATATTGTCTCAAAACCACAAAAAAACCCCAAAAAACAAAAACCCTTTAAGTATCCTAATTATCTGTAATAAGATAATAAATAGATAGGTAGGCAGTACTCTTCTCACAGAAATGAAGAAGCATTCTGTTTTTTTCAGAGCTACTTTTTATTATCCGTTTATCATAACATTCAAAAGTTAGGTGTTATAATGAACCAGTATTTGAAATGACCTTGGTTAAAATAGGAGTTAGGTATTTCATATGTATTTTCTTTTATAAAGACATTGAAACAGAAAGGAATTGTATAGCTAGTTAGTGATAGAACTTTTTGTAAAAGGTAGGCAGTTGGTTTGGGTAAGGATTTTACTTGGCCTCCTTGAGAATAGGGAGTGAACCCATGACCTTTACAAGGCATGGCAGGCAGCGCGGCAGCACTCTACCAAACCTTGGACAAGGAGATAGGTGTTGTTGTTGTCGTCTGACCATCCCCCCTCCCGCCCCCCCACCGTGTGTGTGTGTGTGTGTGTGTGTGTGTGTGTTTTATTTCTTAACAATTCCAGCTGGGCTCATGGCACGTGTCTTTAATCATAGCACCCTGTGGCCTTCTCTCTGGGTTTTAATATATTACATTATCACAGTTCAGAAAAAGAACGGACACATGTCCATTAGAGACATCCAAGATATTCACAGGCTCCTTGGTTTACTGTGTGGATTTTTATTTTTTATTTTATTCTTTGGGTGTGTTATATGTACACGCTTATGTGGTTGCAAGACGTGTAGGCATGGTAGTCAGAGATGGACATCAAGCATTTTCTTGCGCACCCCTCCCACCCCCCCCCCCCCCCCCCGTTTAACTTTTTTCTTGGGCTAGACTGGGTAAGTAATGAGTGCCAGTGATCTGCCTTTCTTAATGTCAGTTCTTCCAGATCTGTCCAGTGACCTTTGTTGCATTGAATGTCACCAGCAGAGAACTGAAAGGAAGATGAGTTGAGAATGTACAGTTAAATTGAGACCTGGAGAGATGTCTAGGCAGTTAAGGATATTGACTGCTCTTCCAGAGGTAGGGGGTTGAAATCCCAGCACCTACATGGCAGCTCACAACTGTCTATAACTCTAGAATCTGATACTTTCTCATAGATAATCATACAGGCAAAACACCAATATACATAAAATGGAGATAAATTAACATTTTTTTTTAAAATGTAAAAGTTGTTTTGTCTCTTAGTAATTGTAAGAAACCAAAAGAACCAAACCAAACAAGAACAGCAAAAAAATTACTTAAGGAGTCTCTGGTATGACTTCAGACCGTCCCCTGACTCTATATGCCTTTTTTTTTTTAGTTATTTCTTTATTTAATATATATGAGTTCTCTATCTGCATGTACGCCTGCATGCCAGAAGAGGGCATCAGCTCACATTATAGATGGTTGTGAGCTACCGTGTAGTTGCTGGGAATTGAACTCAGGACCTCTGGAAGAGCAGCTAGTGCTCTTAACTACTTAGCCATCTCTTCAACCCTCTATATGCTTCTTCCTCCCCCCCCCCCCCCTCCCTCCCTCCCTCCCTCCTTCCTTCCTTCCTTCCTTCCTTCCTTCCTTCCTTCCTTCCTTCCTGAGATAGGATTTCTTTGTGTACTCCCTGGCTGTCCTAGAACCAGTTCTGTTGCCCAGGCTGGCCTGAAATTAAAAGCATGAGTCACCACCTCCTGGCTTGTGTATGAACTTGTTAGTGTGCTCTCTTGCTACTTCTGTTTTCCTAAGATGCATGAATATGTTGCTTTTATTGCAGCACCAAAGGCCAGGCATGGTGTTCCATAACTGTAATACTAGTGCTTGAGAGACTAACCAAGGGAGAGTGCCTTGAGTTTGAGGCCAGCCTGGGCTACATGGTGTTCCGTACTTGTAATACTAGTGCTTGAGAGACTAAACTAGGAAGATTGCCTTGAGTTTGAGGCCAGCCTGGGCTATATCTAGAGTTCCACACCACTTCAGACCTGTGCTACAGAATGAGAATTCTATCTAAAAGAAAAAAAAAAACAACCAAACAAAAAGCCCAGACATACAAAAAAAGTATTAGTATGTTTTCTCTAGTACTATGGCCCCTGACCTTAGACTGATTTTTATAATATTTCTACTATACTTTATTTTTTAATACTGTTCTTAGTTTTAAGCTTTTATTTTAATAGCTATAAAATATGTGTATGAATTTTTAGGTTTGTTTGTTTGTTTGTTTCTTTTTGAGGCAGTTTCACAGTGTAGCCCTGGTTGGCCTGGTATTTAGTATGTAGACCAGGCTGGCCTCAAACTCACAGAGATCCACCTGCCTCTCAAGTGCTGAGATTAAAGGCATGTACTTCCATGCCTGACATGTATCAATATTTGGTGAATGCATGTGCATGCGTGCATGCTTGATGTCTACAGAGGTTGGAGG
The DNA here is from genome assembly GCF_004785775.1 of Grammomys surdaster. Taxonomy (NCBI): domain Eukaryota; kingdom Metazoa; phylum Chordata; class Mammalia; order Rodentia; family Muridae; genus Grammomys; species Grammomys surdaster. The sequence goes on along the minus strand of NW_021604743.1, from coordinate 864,331 downwards.
GGATATTGTATCCCTTCAAACTAGAGTTATAGATGGTTGTAAGCTTCCATGTGGGTGCTGGGAATTGAACTTGGGTCTTCAGCAAAAGTAACAGGTGTTTTAAACCACCAAGCCATCTTTCTAACCTCTACAGTTAGATATTATATAACATGCTATGATTTTTTATTTGTGGGGGAGAGTCTGACAAAACATTTTCATCTTCCTGCCTCAGCCTCTAGAGCAGTGTTTCCTAAACTGTGGGTTGAGACCTTTTGGCAGGGGGTGTCAAAAATCTTTTCTCGGGGGTGGTCTAAAACCATAGGAAAACAGAGATATTTACATTAAGATTCATAACAATAGTAATATTACAGTTATGAAGTAGCAATGAAATAATTGTTTTGGTTGGGTTTCACAACAACATGAGAATATTAAACGTTGGCAACATTAGGAAGGTTTGATTTTTGTGTGTGAGTCACCATGCCCCCCAGGGGTACTCTTTAATGCATGTGGCTTTATGCTTAAAACTGCCTAGCTCTCTTTCCGGTTTCATTTAGTTTCTTTCTTTCTCTCCCTTCTCCCCTCCCCCACCTTCTCTCTCTTTTTGTTTTTTTTTCTGACACAGGGTTCTTCTGTGTATACTAGCTATTTTGAAACTTGCTCTATTAATGAGGCTGGCCTTGAACTTAGAAATCTGCCTGCCTGCCTCTCTGTCTCCCAAGTACTGGGATTAAAAGCATGCGCCACTACACCCAGCCTTTCTCTCTCTCTCTCTCTTTCTTCCTTCCTTCCTTCTTTCTTTCCTTCCTTCCTACCCTCCCACCCTCCTCCCTCCTCCCCCCCCCCCCCTCCCCCCTCTCTCTCTCTCTCTCTCCTCTCTCTCTCTCTCTTTCTTTCTTTCATTTTCTTGTTCACATGTGTTTGAGTTTATTGTAGAGAAAAGTAACAGAAATTGTAGTTGGATAAAGGGAAGAGTTGGACATAGAACTAATGTGAGCTTCTGTCTCCAAGCCTAAGCAGCCCAGCCATGGATCTACATGGTTCTTTTGCATCGAGAAGCTAATCTTTCCGGCCATTTCCATGTTGTAGAACTTCTGCTATATTTCCTAGCTCTCACTGGCTGTGGCAGCAAGGCTTCTCATATGGCATCGTCACTTTATGATTTCAGTAGCTTGTAGGTGGTGAGGATTCTGATTAGAGTCCTGTATGTGTCTTCCATATCTCCCTCCTGAACCATCACAATCCCTTGGCATTGACCCTTAGATGTTTAGCCATGGCCTTGTATCTTCATTCTTCAGGACCTATAGACTGGGACTTCAGCACTTGGACTCTAGGTTGCTTCCCGTTTCTTAATCTATAAGTACTTAACAAAAGAAGCCAGCATTGGAGTTGTGGGGAAACATTAGGCCCATTTCCTTAATGCAATGGCAAGTCAAGATAAGGATGCGGTTTAGTGAATTTTATTGGCCTTTTAAAAAGAAATGAAATAAGATCTGATGACAGTTGAAAAAGGAAAGTTTTTTCCTCTTAGGAATTTGGCTTATAATAGAGGGTGGCATTGAACTTTTGTTTTTTTGTTTTTTTTTTGTCTTAGTCTCCTACATTCTGGAATTACAGTTGTGTGCCATCATCCCCAATTCAGAAAAGTTTTTTTTCATTTAGGTATTATTTACTTAACCAATTTTAAAATGGGGGAAAAACTATTACTTGCAATATAAGAAGTCTATTAAATCCCTGTTTAAAGTGACCTTCTGATAGGTTCAAGTACAAGAAACCATGGCAGTTTAGTTTTACTCATCAGATTTAGTTTAGTGCAGCAATGTACAAGAGAATAAATATTTATTTGAATCTATGTGTGTGTGTGCAAGCATGTTCTCTCATGCATGTGTGCATGCTTTCCACTTTCATGTATACTTGTAACGTTTCATGTGTAAATCAAACAGTTTTACAAAAAAATAAGTTTGATATTACTGTATGAATTTTTGTCTTGTTTCTATTTAAATGTTAAATTAAAAATTTCCCCCTTTATATATCTAAAGATGAATTGTCCATTCCTTTTCTTCATGGCAATCTCTCTCTGTATTGATATGGTTTGTAGTTAAAAAAATTACATAAAGGAATATTGATCAATTGAAAATTAAGTCAGAATTACAAAAATATTTAGAGACAAACGAATCACTATGTTTTTCACCTTCTTTGCTTTTAGTGGGACTTCCCCCCTTGCATGCTTAAATGCAATGCTGCACACAAACTCCCGAGGAGAGGAGGGCATCTTCTATAAAGTCCCAGGTAGAATGGGAGTGTATACTTTGAAGGTAAGTTGTTGGGAAGACAAGCAATAGTAAGTGACAACATATAATTACTGAGTCATAGAGACAGAATTCTGTTCTTGAGGAACTTACTTCCAGGAAGAAATAAAATTTCAACCCTAAAGTAAGTAAGTGAATTTTGGGGAGGGTGAAGATTTTCTGGGAGTTGAACTTAGAACCTCATGAATACTAAAAAGGCACCCTCTTTATATATTCTTATTTAAAAATACATTTTTAAGCTTTATTTTATCTTATGTGTATGGGTGTCTTGCCTGCATGTATATTTGTGTACTACATACTTGTAGTACTCATAGATGCCAGAAGAAGGGGTTGGATCCTCTGGAGCTAAAGTTACGGTTGATAGCTTCTGTGTGGGTCCTCTGGAGGAGCAGCAGTCCATGATCCTGCTGAGCCCTCTCTCCAGTCCCTACTTTATTTTGAAGAGGTTAAAAATATTTACATTACAAATTGGGTATTGCTTTAGATGCTGTTTTACTCATGATCTTCCCCACTCAAACTTACTTATGATTATTACTCCTATTTTTATAAGGGAGAAAACTAAAGTTCAAAAGATGTGTTTTCTTTACCAGTTTTGGCTGTATTGTATCAGAATAAGAATAGGAACTCTGGTCAGACATTTCTTTTTCTATAACAAGTTGGCTAATATGTAATTCGTACACTGAAATGGTAGCCTTATCAATATCCTTTCACTTACAAGTAGGAGAACCAGTCTGTATGAGCTTAGTAAGAAGGCTGGAGAATTGAACTCATACAACCTAACATTCATGGGAAATCGAGGCTGGATCAAAAAGATGTCATCTAGTCTTGGTCTCTGTTCTTTCTTTTAGCTTTATTCTCAGTCAGCTTCTCCTCATCGTATATGAATTCATTCCGAGTCTCCATTCTGCAAACTGTAAGTCTAGAGAGACAAGAGTCCAGTATCTAAAGCAAGAGACTCCCCCTCATTTAGATTTAACTTACTTTGTTTGGCCCAGCCCATGTGACACCATACATGAGTTATGGCTATTGTCAAATGTATAGAATCATTTTTACTCTTGATGTAAGGATTAGATTAAGCTTGTGTCACCTTGATAATTAAAATAACAAAGGAAGTTTGTCAGCAAGCCAGAATGAATGTTTGTCTTATACCCGAAGACACCTCTCTCCCATTACTGCTTATCTCCTAGCTACATACCACAATGCTCAGTAGTAGTGTGGAGCCTACTAACGTTAAAAGCATCTAATCTAGGTTGCTGAGATAGATCAGCATGTAAGGAAAGGTACTGACTGGAAACCTGTTTTGTCCCCTGGGCACATATAAATGAAGGAGAGAACAGACTCTCACAAGTTGTTCTTTTAACTTTCGTATGTGTGCTATGTCACATTGGTGCCCATACTTACATACTAAATAATGCAAAACTAAACAAATGGACATCTTCTAGGTGTGCCCATGCATGCCTTAATCCTAGCACTCAGGCTTCAGATCTAGGTATCTCTTGAGTCCTAGCCAGGCAGCCTGTGATGCACAGTGAGATCCTGTCATAAACAATACAAAACAAAAGAGGAATAATACCCCATATATAGAAGCTGAATATGGTGGTGTATGGTTATCAATCGTAATACTCAGGAGGCCAAAGCAAAAGGATCATGTCCAGTCCTAGGACCAATTTGTGCAATATACAAAGTCGTTTCCTGCTTTTTAATCTTAACTACCTCTGACTTTGTCTGCAGTGTTTAACATTTGCGTATTATAGGACTTTAATTCTAAATGAAGCTTTCATTTTCTCTTTTGATATTTTAGCTATTGTAGATCTTCCAGGATTTTCTTTGTATTCATTAAAGTGCTTACTGTGTTGTAGAGATGGGAAATTCAAAATATATTTTCTATTAGTGCCACTCAGGTCCGTTCTCTGGTATCAGGCATTTTGGGGGTTTCTCCCATACATCAAGCAATTTTCCCACTGAAATCAGCTAGGTGCTCTTAAATTTAACTCAAGTTTCGCACTGTCTGTCTCCATCGTGTCAGGCTAAGGGCTCAGTACCATGGATTACCCTTTACTTCATCTGCCAGTTGCAAGTCTTTGGCTGTGACCTTACCTCGATAGACCAATTGTAATTATTGTTTGATGTCCTTCTCGGGTTTCATTTACTTTCTAGGACTGCTTACAAAAAGATGTCAGAGAAAACCTTTTAAGTTTTCCATTTATTGTAATTCAAATAAAAGACATACATAAAGTGAGGTGATCATTGAGTATGGAAGCTGTCTTGGCATATCAGCTCCAAGCACAAATGTGATTTTAGCCATGTGCAAGCTCATCCAAAGCCATAGATTAGCCTTGAATGGAAGATTTGTGATTGAAGCATCATACTGTCATTGCTATCAACTCAGTCTTTATCCTTGAGATCTTGTTAAAAGTTGCAATTTTCTAATCACATAATTGTCTCTTAAGTAGTCAGCTCCACTCTGAGGCAGGCCATTAGGAACACACAGTCAGTCATCTTAGCAACACACATAGTAAGTATCACTATCATTTAGGTGCCTGTTTTAGGAGCTAGAATCAAAGACCAAACAGCAGAACAATAGACTTTCCTAATTCCACTCTTTCCCCCTGCACCCCCCCCCCAACATGGTGTCTCTGTGTAGCACTAGCTGTCCTGGAACTCACTTTGTAGACCAGGCTGGCCTCGAACTCAGAAATCCACCTGCCTCTGCCTCCCAAGTGCTGGGATTAAAGGTGTGCGCCACCACTGCCTGGCCTAATCCCACTCTTGATTAGGAAAGTCCAAAAGTCAGTGCTCTGTATCAAGGGTTCAGAGTTTAAGGCTGGAGAGATAGCTCAGCAGTTAATAAGAGCACTTGTTGATGTTGTAGATGAAGGGGGTTCAGCTTCTGGCATGATGTTCTCTCCTGGCCTCCATAGACATTGTATATACATGTATATATATATGCATTCGTGCAAAATACATAAAATAAATAAAATCTTTAAAGAAAGAAGAACTTAGAGTTCAAATAATATATGTCTTATATTACATTGTCAAGTCTATACCAGAAATAAATGTTGGATAAACTATAATTGTTGGACTTGTTAATGCTCATATTTTCATTATTAAAAAATTTCATATTTATAAAATATACTGTGAAACTCTTGTATTATAATGAAGCAAAATAAAAATTAGTTTTAAATAAAGGGATCTAGAAAGTTTCTGTTATTTATTGGATTTGAGCTGGACTTGAACATATACTTAAGAGGAGTGAAGGCCTTCAGATAATAGGTTTTCCTATTGCTTCCTATTTCCTATGAGTCGCTCAAATGAAGAGAAAGATGAAATTCTGAATAGATTTTTTTTTTTTTTTTTTTTTAGTAAAAAGCCCGGCCTGAATAGATTTTAAGTAGAAAAAAATAGATTAAGAGATAATCACTGAAGTTAAGATGATGATTATTATTATTATTATTATTATTATTATTATTAGTTTGGTTTTTTTTGAGACAGGGTTTCTCTGTATAGCCCTGACTGTCCTCGAACTCACTCTGTAGACCAGGCTGGCCTCGAACTCAGAAATCCGCCTGTCTCTGCCTCCCAAGTGCTGAGATTAAAGGTGTGCGCCACCACTACCCGGCTGAAGTTAAGATTATTGATAAACATTAGCTATCAATTAAGTTTGACCCTGACTGAGCTTTGTGAGTTTGGGTGGTGTGTTGGGTAAACAGATGTCAGAGGTCATCAGGGAGAACCATTGGATCAAACCTGTGTTTTAAGATTTTTCATGTAAAGGTAATTATAGTTTGAATGAGGAATTCAGAATAGTAAAAGAGGTAGACCCAAGAGACATTGAAGAAATAGAACATATTGCATTTGGGATGTGTAAAATAGTGGGTGAGAAAAGATCCTAAGATTTGGGGCATGAGCCATTGATCCCAGAGGGATCACAAGTTTTTTACAAAAAGAAGATAATTATATTTGTATTTCAGATACTTGTTGAACCTACAGGTCAAGATGTCTGGCTGGCAACTAACTCTATAAAAGCTGTCCTGCATTTTGAAGGAAGGAATATAAAAATATGGGGTCTGTATTTTAAGAAAGTGTATAACATAAGAGATGGGTTAGAGGAAAATTTAACTGGAAAATAACTGTTCTTACTCGATTGGACTTAATCTTGAGAATATGTCATTCGGTGCCAGTTAGATATAGGATTAATTTTTTGTGCCTGTCAGTTCATTTTTTAAATGTGAGTGTAAAAGTAATTATGTGAGACCATAGAGTACTGATGGAAAGAAAATCCTTATGTGAAATAACATTCAATAATTCATTTGTTTGTATATTTTTTTTACTATGTAAACACAGTATTGAGCTCTCATAAAGGCATTATTCTAAACATAATTAGCTTATTTAGTTTAATTTCTATGTGACCTTTATGGTAGGTACTGTTACCTCACCTTAGAAACTAAAATGAAAGCATGAGAAATGAACTTAGGCTAAGGCTGGGTAGCTGGGAGGAGACAAAGCCAGAAAGCCTTACTTCCCTAGCCTTTCATATGCAGCTGCCAGGTTAATGTTTGTTTCTCAGACTCAGTAGACATAGTTATTATTCTTTCTGGTTAACATTCTCATTATTTAGAGCTAACACTAAAGTGATTAACATGATTCTTAAAAACAACAAAACAAATAATACTCTTTTTCTTGCTGCTACTTATTAACCAATATTCAAGACCTAGTTAGATGAACATAAAATAATAATCTTATTTTCCTGACTTTAATTCTGTAATTGAATTCAGAACATATAGGGTCCTACCCTACACATATACAATGATGTCTAAGAAAAATATTATTAGCTTTTTAAACCTCAACGTTTCGTCTTTTACCTGGATTTATATATACAGTTTTGGTGTAATTTAAACACATGTTGTGCCTGCATATAAATGTTGTGTGTAATTTTTATCTTTGAATATAGATCGAAAATTAACTTATTTGACCCCCAAAAAGGGAAGCATCAGGATTTCGGCAGATGTTTGTGGTGTTACTATATCATAATACTAAAATTAATCAGCTAATTATTTATTGCATTACATATTAGAAATTTAGTTTCAATTTGCTACAGTGGTAACAGTCCTAACAGGATGCCTACATTTTCAGAAAGATGTGCCAGATGGAGTGAAAGAACTGTCAGAAGGTTCAGAAGAAAGCAGTGATGGTCAGTCAGATTCTCAGAGCTCTGAGAACAGCAGCAGCAGTGATGGTGGCAGCAACAAAGAAGGGAGAAAGAGCAGGTGGAAAAGGAAAGGTAATCTCCTACTGCTGCAGCAGTGCCTTACCGCTCTTCTCAGACCGTCAGCTCCTCCTTCCCTGGTAGCTTAGTGCTCTGCAGTACTCTTCTGCAGGGGCCAAGTGTTTGTATTTAACCTTTCAGGGCAACAGCCACTAGCCTCATGAACCTCTGACTGTGTGACTGAGGAGTTTTTAAAAGTAATTTTTCTTTTAGGGGCTGGGAGATTGCTCTGTGTGGCTGATATGCTGTGTAAGCCTAAAGATTTGAGTCTGGATCCCCAGCACCCATTCATATGTAATAGTAGTGAAGGGGATAAAGGAGCCTTGCATCTCCTGGGGCTTGCTGGTCCAGGGCCATGCTCCAGGATCAATTTTCAGGGGGTGGGGGGTGAGAGAGGGAAGAGAGATTTTGTGTGTGTGTGTGTGTGTGTATGTGTTTGAGAGAGGGAGGGAATGAGGGAGAAGACTTCGTGAATTATCAAAACCAAAACATGAAGTTGAAAGGGGCATGTTGGAGTGGGTTATGATGGGAACTGTATAAAGTTTAAGTTTAAGGATCATAGTTTAAATCTCCAGAATGTAAAAGTTGGACAGACATGACAGCCGACTATAGTCTCAGCTAGCACATAAGCAAAGTCAGGATTGCTAGTTAGCTAAACTAGCTCAAGTTTGACAAGCGCTGGTTCAGTGAGAGATCAGCCTCTATACACATGATATACACTACATACACAAAGGGGAGAAAACCATGGGAAATGATGAAGGAATACTCTTAATGTGAACTCTGGTCTCTTGTGTACATGCACATGTGAGTACATAATGCACAGACACTCAATGCTCCCCCACCCCATGTCAGTTTGGAGAATACTTAGGTTCCAGTTGAGTGGAAAGCAGTGTTTCCATTTGCTTTCTACTCTGACGTGTCCAGACTCGTTCACCTTGTGTTTTCTTTGTGCTTTTTTGTTTACATATTTTTTGTTCTTGGCTTTTGTTGACAGGGTCTTAACATGTAGCACTGCCTTGCAATTGGATAGCCTAGGATGGCATTTATCACCCAGAGTTTGTTGTTTACATTGTAATTTACTCTTGATAGTGTACTTTCTGAGACTTGGGACAGTTGCATAATACTGTATAAAGTATTATAAACACATATGTACACATGTATGTCATACAGAATATTTCACTGCCCTAAGTATCCTCTCTGATACACTCTTCTGGCTAACTTGTGATCTTTTCTACTGTCTTCATAGTTTTGCTTTTCCAAAACTGTCATGAAGTTGGAATCTTTTCAAATAGATATTGTTTTTAAAATTACATGTTTTTGTATGTGCACTCACATGCATGTGCATGTCAACATCTACATTCATATGTGCACTAGTTGTATGTATTCATATGGCATTTATTTAGATGTCAGAGGACAGTTTACAGGAATTGATTGTCTCTTATACTCATGTGGATCTTGTGTGGTCAAGGTTGGTCTTTACCCACCAAACTACCTTCCTGGCTCCAGATTGGCATACTTCCTTAGTAGTGTGAGTTGGTGATTGCTCCATGTATTTTCATGGCTTATGGGTACATTTCCTTGTAGAGGTAAATTGTATGGCATAATTTGCAAGTAGCCATTCACCACCTAAAAGATGTAATTGCATTGGCAATGAAGAGTGAGAACTACTATGAACTTTGCAAGTTTTTTCTGAGGGCATACATTGTCCCTGTGTAAATTCACAGAAGTATGACTGCTACATCGTGAGACTATGTTAAGTTTTATAAGAAGCTGCCATAGTGCTGCAATGGCTGCCGCTTTGAATTTCCACCAATATTGAATGGCAGTTGCTATGGTTTTATATCCTTACCAGCAGTTTGTGTTATCTATCAACCTTCTGGATTTTAGCCATTCTAATAGATGCATATCAGTATTTTACTGTTGTAATTTGTATTTCCATGATTGCATGTGATGTAGAAGTCTTTTTGCATAGTTATTTTTCATTTGAATATGTTCTTTGGTCAGAAATGTGCCCAGGTCCTTGGTCCATTTTTGTTGGGATGTTAATTTTTTTTATTATTGGCCTTGGTACATTCTTTGTTCATTTTTGAGGAGTAGGGTTTGGGTTTTTTTTTTTAAGATTTATTTTTATTTTATGTGTATGTAAGTTTTGCCTGTGTGTATGTCTGTATCATGTGCATACCTGGTGCCCACAGATGCCAGAAGAGGGCATTGGATCCCCTGGGACTGGAATTATGGATGGTTATGAGCCACCATGTGGGTGCTGGGAATTGACTCTGGGTCCTCTGCAAGAGTAGCCAGTTCTCTTTACTGCTGAGCCAGCTCTATAGCCCTGGATTATAGTCTTTTATTCGGTAAGTTTTTTCTGTGTATTTTCTCCAAAACCATAGCTGTGTTTTTTGGGGGGTGTTTTTGGGTGGTGGATTGTTTGTTTGCTTTATTCTGTTTATTTTTAATTCTCTTGTCAGTCCCCCCCCTCCAAATATGTGTCTGTTTGTATATATGACTAATCAGTACAGACTCACACATGCCACAGTGTGGAGGTCAGAAGACAACCTTTAGGGGTCGGTTCTCACCACTTGCACCTTTGTTTTGAGAGAGAATTTCTCTTATTTCTGCTACTACCCTTAAGCTTCTGGGCAGTTCCTCCCATTTTGCTTTAGGAACACTGGGATTGCAGATAAGTGCTTCCCCATCTGGCCTTTTATGCATTTCAGAGACCTGAGCTCATATAGTCAAGGTTTTGGGCAAGCACTTGTACCCCTTTGAACAGTCTCTCCAGTTCTGGTTCTGCAGTTTCTTTTTATGAAGCAGAAGTTATTAATTTGAATTTAGTTTAGTTTATCAGTCATTTTTTTAGTGAACTTGAGCCTTGGTATTGTATCTAAAAAGTCATGACAATCCAGGCTCACCTATATTTATTTTCTTCTATATCTTCTAGAAGTTTTGTAATCTTGAGTTTTGTGTTTAAGTCTGTGATTAATTTTAATTTTAAAAATATCTAGAGAGTGTGTGTTTGTGTGTGTATTTGTGTGTGTGTGTTTATAGGGGGTAGAGGGCATGGAGACTATGTTGTGGTGTACATGTGTAGACCTTCCTGTGGGTTTTGAGGATTGAACTCAGATTTTCATGCTTATGTAGCAGTCACCTTTATACTTGCTGAGCCATCTCTCCATCACAATTTGAGTTAATTGTTATGCTGAATCTGTTTCTTGCAGTGTGGAGATCTAGTTAGCTGGGCATGGTATACATCTTTAGTCCCAGCACTTGGAAGGCAGGTGCAGACAGATAGGAATTCAAGGCCAGCCAGGGTTACATAATGAGATCTTACCTCAAAAGAGAAAAAAAAAATGTACAGGTTTTATTTAGCTTTGTGAAATGTGTTGAGCAACATTATAAAATTTACCTTGGTTTATTTTTATTCTCAGCCTATGTCCCTTGTGGAAGTTGTTTACTAAAACTTATTTGCAACTCTTCTCTATTTCTGTCTTCTAAACTTGGAGCACTTACTGTTCTCAGTTCTCTTCCTTCCTTCATTACTACTAGCAAACACCAGATGCAGTCTGCTTGTCTTTCCTCTCATACCGTTTGATACCTAACCCAAGACACTTAAGGAATAATGGCTACATTGAATCCCTTTCCCCTGGAAGGTATTTTCCTGTTAAAGGTAACATTTTGTCATCTATTCATACCAATTATTCTGTAGCTTTTTATTAGCTTCTGTTTGAAGAGGGAAAAAATTTTTGTTTTGCTTTTTGTTTTGTTTTTTTTGAGACAGGGTTTCTTGGTGGAGCCCTGGCTGTCCTGGAACTCACTCTGAAGACCAGGCTGACCTCGAACTCAGAAATCTACCTGCCTCTGCCTCCCAAGTGCTGGGATTAAAGGTGTGTGTTACCACTGCCTGGCAGGGAAAAAAATTTTAACCCTCATATTTAATAAGTTATATGTGGCAGTAGAAATTTTGGACTAACTGCTGAGTACTTTATGGAGGTAGTGATGTAGTAAGTAGGCATTCAGAATTTTCTCAAGTTTGAATATCTCCTAAATTTAAATAAGTAAACTGCCTTAGACCTTAAGATAATTCTTCCTGTAATAACAAATTCATTAATTTTAACTGCATTGAGAACTGTTGATGTGCATATTATAAAATAGATCTAATTTTTTTCATTCCCATGGTAATAATTGTGCTATGCTTGGGAAGCATCAAACTAATCTAGCTCATATTCTCTGGTATAGCTACTATACCCATACAGTTCAAGAAAACTAATCATATAATCTTAGTTTTAAGTTTGCAAACTCATTGGCAACACACCCAGACTTGGTTTGTCAGACACAAATGAAATAAAAGCAAAATGAAATAGGGCACTCTGTTTTAAATCTTTGAGTAATTTGAGAATAATCCCCAATAGTGATGAATAGCAGCTTCTACCCAGGGTCTTTTCTGCCCAGATTTTTTTTTAATCACTTGATATGGGCAGTATAAAGTGGAAAGGTCTTGGGGGCTAGAGAGATAAGTAGTATCTTAGTAGTTAAGAACAACACTGAGTGTTCTTCCAAAGGTCTTGAGTTTAATTCCCAGCAACCACATGGAGACTCACAACCATCTGTAATGGGATCTGATGCCATCTTCTGGTGTGTCTGAAGACAGCGACAGTGTACTCACATGCGTAAAGTAAATAAGTAAATCTTTTTTAAAAGTGAAAAGGGCTTTGTCTTTTTCCCACGTCTCTCCAGCTTAGACTTTTTTTTTTTTTTTAAGTTTGGAAATTGTAGGCAAGAGAAATAACTAGCAAGAGTCATGTTTCCTTGGTGGCATCATCCACAAGGAGATAAACATTAAACGTGGCCAGAATGAACTGAACAAAAGTCACTGTCTTGGAATATATTAGAGCATTTTGTTCAGGGTGAAGTACTCACAGGGTTTCATATAGCCCTGGGCTATATACTGAGACACTGTCTGAAAAGACTATAACAAACAAAAGTACTAAAAAGACAGCTCTACTTATCAGTGAAGCACACTAATTGTGACTGTTCAGTTTTCTTATTTAGGGTTTTACTCTTGAACTGACATCACTTTTTCAAATGTATTATAAGACAGGAAGAACATTGAGATAGTATCAAAACCCACTTCCTTTTTATGTGCAAAAATAAAGAGCTTTGACAGCAGAACTGATACTTTTAGTTGAAAATTGATAGAAAATCTTGATACATGTATAAACTTTCAGCGAAATAGGAACAGACTAAAACTTAGGAACTTAGTCCAATATTCAATCTAGCTTATTGATTTCTATGTAAATTAGAGAAAATTCCTAGTTTATAGTTTTGGTTCTTAGTTTTCAAACAGGAAACATGTTCAAAGAAGAGCTTTATGGAATTTCAAGTCAAGGTAAGGTGGAAGAATGTCAGAACAATTATTAGTAAAATCAGTGGTCTTTCTTACTGTTTTGTGGTCATAACTAAGGGAAGTATCTATCATTTCCCCAAAATATGTCTTAAGTACTGTAATATAAGACAGCTGCATGATAGTTTTGGTTGTTTTTTTGTTTTCCCTTCTCGGAGCTGGGCTTTTTGTATAGCCCTGGCTATCCTGAAACTCATTATGTAGACCAGGCTGGCTTTGAACTCTTCTTGCCTATGCACTCCCAAGTGCTGTGGTTAAAGACACTACATGAGTATAGCTTTTACCTTATCATAAGGAAAAATTGTGAGATGATTTGCTTAAAAAGAAAAAGCAAATGAGTTACATGAAATACTCCTTTTCACTGTAAGGGCATATTACTGTTAACACTTTCAGACTGTTTGGGTTTTTGTTTTTTTTGTTTTTTTTTTAAATCAAGGTCTGGAGTTAGAAAATACTGTATATCCACCAGCCCTCTAGCATTTTTTATATGTGCTAAGTTATTGAAAAGGCAGGATTGGGCTTTCTTTCAAATTCATCCTAGATATGAAACTTTTAAGTTAACTCAGGTTGAAAGAGATGTTCTTACTGGTAGTGGCTGAGGTGAAAAAGGTTTGAACACCTTGTGTGTTAAAGTTGGTAGCACTGTTAGGACTGAGACTTTTGGTGTTTTTTTGTTGTTGTTGTTTTGTTTTTTGTTTTTTTCAAGACAGGGTTTCTCTGTGTAGACCAGGCTGGCCTGGAACTCAGAAATCCACCTGCCTCTGCTTCCCAAGTTCTGGGATTAAAGGTGTGCACCACCATCGCCTGACCAGGACTGAAACTTTTAAGATAACCAAAAGCAAGAAAGCATTCAAGCATGATCTTTCCTGTGTCACTTAGGGACATAATCAAAAAACATGGCCAGATTGTAGTAGATGGTCATTGTGTGAAAGGGGACTTAGAAGCAACATTGGTGATACAGTTTAAAGATTTTTTTTTTTTAATTTTTAATGACGAAAACAAAAATAAACCTAAAAGCGAAGCTTCTGGAAAAACCATTTGTTCTTTCTCGTCTTGTATCACTCCTCAAACTTGACCTTGGCCTCCCGCCTGGCCTTGGGTTTCAAAGCTGGGTCCCTGAACACATCCTTGTTGACAACAGTCTTGTCCAAGGGGATATCAACAGAGTACCTGGTCGGCATGAGGTGGTTGTAGTTATACACTTTCACAAAGGATTTGACCTTGGATCGCTTGGCGATTTTCTTCTTGCCCATGGCAGCTGTCACTTTTCGGGGATAGTGGTCAATCCCAGCCACCAGGGCATGGCTGTAAGGCCGGTCTGAGGTGCCATCATCAATGTTCTTCACGATGACGGCTTTGTGTCCGGAGTAGCGTCCAGCCAGGACCAGCACCACCTTCCCGGGTTTCATGAACTTGCCCATTTCTACAGCAAGGAGCCACAGTTTAAAGATTTTTATTTATCTTTTGTAGGAGTGTTTTGCCTACATATATGTGAGTGTGTCTACCAGTTGCAAATGGTTGTGAGCTGCCTGTGTTTGCTAGGAACCAATCCCAGGTCATCTGAAAGAGCAGCAAGTGTTCTTAACTGCTGAGCCTTCTCTTTCTAGCTTCAGGTCATATAAGTTAAAACTATTCTCAAAGCTCCAGTTGCCAAAGGGAACAAATACAGAAGTATGGTTCATTTTCTGTTATTAAAGTATTATTCCAGTGAAGTCTTTTTAATACACTTTCCTAGTTCATTTCCTATGCTGTGACAATCTTTTTTTGTTATGATTTTTCTTATTTTACTCATGGAGGGATTGGTGCCATTTATTTTCCTTTGGATGTATGGGGATAACTTGTTACTTTTCATTTCTTGTAAAACTATTCAATCATTTTATGTAAGGAAGTTGGGATGGATAAAAAGCCAATCCTACCATATCCATCATGTTTGTTTCTCTTCTTGTATTTGAGATACTAGATTTTCTTGGACTGTTATTTACTAGAAGGAGCTGATATATGCATTCATGCTTTATATTTATATATACTTTGCAGCACAAATTTAGTTGTATTAAAAGTTAACTTCTATCATTAGTCATCATCCGGTTGCACTATAACAGAATTTCAGACCTTTGACAATTGAGGGATGGGTTCAGAATAGTAATCTCAGCTTAGATGAGAGCAACGTGCATATCTCATCCCTGACTTTTATGCTTTCCCCACTTGTGAAAACTACCCAGTTCCTAAGAGCTATAAGCTGTTTTTCGAAAATAGCCATACCTTTAACATTGACTTTAAGCACATCTGATCTGATGTCCTGTAGTTGCTGTGTGCACATACTCATGTATGTGTGCAGAACACACAGAAAACATACTATTACCTACAGGGTAACTAGTATCAGAGAAGGGATCTTTGACTTAATGAGACACTAACTTTTTGGCTTTATGAAATTACTTTAAAAATATAAATGTACTATACTCTAGAAATATGAAATAAAGCAAACATCTATTTAGGGTTGTTTTTTTTGGTTTTTTCGAGACAGGGTTACTCTGTGTAGCCCTGGCTGTCCTGGAACTCACTCTGTAGATCAGGCTGGCCTCAAACTCAGAAATCCACCTGCCTCTGCCTCCCATGTGCTGGATTTAAAGGCGTACACCACCACTGCCCGGCTAGTTTTTTTTTTTTTTTTTTTTTTAATATAAGATATTACTGTTTTATCTTAGGAATGCATGTAGTAGTCTTGATTTTAATAATAATGTTAATCTGTGTTTTGAAAGCAAGTCTATAATAGAAAACTAGGAATAGAACATAGTCTTAAGCACTTGGTTTTGGCATGCTTAAGGTCCTGAATTTATTCCCCAGGAGTGAAGAGGGGAAAACTTAGGAACTAGGATGGTTATGAGAATAAACAGAATAGAAATATAAAAACATATTAGCTGACAGCACTACTTTGTGTTGTTGTGGGGTTTTTTTTATTGTTTTTTAGTTAGTTAGTTAGTTAGTTAGTTTGTTTGTTTGTTTGTTTGTTTGTTTTCCTTTGAAAAAGTTTCTTTTTGTAGCTCTAGCTATCCTGGAATTCGTTCTGTAGACTGGGCTGGGTTCTAACTCAGAGATCCACCTGTCTCTGCCTTATGAGTGCTAGGATTAAAGTTGTGTGCTACTACTCTGCTCATAAATAGTT
This sequence comes from Grammomys surdaster, assembly GCF_004785775.1. Classification (NCBI taxonomy): domain Eukaryota; kingdom Metazoa; phylum Chordata; class Mammalia; order Rodentia; family Muridae; genus Grammomys; species Grammomys surdaster. The sequence continues at coordinate 848,219 of NW_021604743.1, read as the reverse complement.
TTAATTTAAATCAAATGTAGTTTTACAGAAGTTTAAGACAGGGTTGCACAGTGTACAAGTGTTCCCAGAACTCTCTAGGTATTCCAAGCTGACTTCATATTTCCACTCTTATAGCTGTAAGTCATATCTTGCTATGTTTTGTTTTATTGTTCACAGAGATCAGTGGAAGCAACACACAAAATGTTTCTCTAGTGTTGAATGTTGTTTTTAAGTACCATCTCTTTTTAAAAAATAATTGATTTTTATTTTGTGTTCATAGGTGTTTTGCTACCATGTATGTCTGTGTTGAGGGTGTTTGATCCCTTGGAGTTAGAAGAAGTTGTGAGCCTTTCTCCAAAAATAAGATGCTAGGGCTGGAGAGATGGCTCAGAGGTTAAGAGCACTGGCTATTCTTCCAGAGGACTGTGGTTTAGTTCCCAGCACTGACATGGCAGCTCACAACTCTCTTGAAAAATAAATACTTTGTTGTTTAAGATTGACTTGCATATACTATGTGATCTAATCAAAAGATAATTAGTTCTGAAAATAAAATTTGGGTTTGTTCTTGGGTCTGTTCCAGTCTAGCTTGTTTCTTTTCTCAAAATAATTTAGTCTTTTAATATGTAAATAAAGGTAATAACATAACAGTCAATATGTATGGTATCTTTGTATAAAAAATGTTAAAAAATATATATTTGAAAAAATGTAATGTTGCAAATCCAGTTATCTAGATCTAGTTATCTCTGGAAATAGAATTTCAGGAGTTTGGAGTAGAAAATAGAACTTACCTAACTTTAGAGGATTATTAGAAAAGTTGATCAAAATCTTGTCAAACCTAGTATAGATTTAGGCACATAGAACAACTTACTTGTTAATAACTTATAGAAGGAAATAGTAAGAGAGAGAGGTTTTTCATCTCGTGTTTACATCTTGTTTGCTCTTTGAAGTTTCATAGATGCTAAGACATAAGTTTAGCCCTCAGTGGTGGGTGCTGTAATTGAGTTGGCTTAGTGACAGGTTATGTTTCTGTTTGTTAGAAAAGGCATGTGCCTTAGGGAAGAACCTTCTAGGTAATAAGTCTTGATTATTACAGATAGCTTTATTATCTTTTTTTCCAGACAGTGAAGTATGATTCTTAGATTTTTTTTTAGAGCTGTTCTGAATGTTTTGTTTTTTGATAACCAGGTAGTTCTTAGAAGTGAGAATTTTTGTTAGGAGATTTTTATAAGTCATTAGAAAAACCAGTTGAATATTAATACATTAACTTATATTTTATGTTCCCTGTAATTTAAAATTTGGTTCACTGACCAAATAAACACATTAACAACACATGCTGATAGTTATGTAAAGAAAGTAGAACCCTCATGCATTACTACTGGAATTGTAATCATTTCATAAGACAACTTGGCAGTTTCTCAAAAAAAAAAAAATTAAGCATGGAATTATTATAAGACTTTACAGTTTCTCTCCTGGATCGAACTCAAGAACTTGGAGGGTGGGGAGATCATGGCTTACAAACCTGGAATTCATGATCCTAAAACACAAGATTTTTTGTGTGTGTTTTAATTTTTTTTCATGCCATATATTTTGATCATATTCTATCTCCCAACTCCTCCCAGCTCCTCCAACAGTCCCTTCCCACCCAACTTCATGTTCATCCTCTCCCCCCAACTCAAAAAAGACAAAAATGCAAAGGTCAAAGCAAACAAGCCCAGTAAGACAAAACAATGCAGAAAGCGAGGAAACAAAATATGGAGTCCCACAGAAGGAAGGAGAGCAGGAAAGAATGTTTGAGAAATTAAACCTCACAAATGGTACACACCTGTAATCTCAGGGCTATTTCCAGGAGATTACCAGACTACAGGTGAGATCTAGACTTCAGTGTAAAACTGCTGAAGAAAAAAAAAAGGCAGAGAGACTCTTACTTTGAAGGTATACATACATAACTAAGGAGAATGTTTTCAAAATATTGTTCTATTCTTTTTTTTTAATGATGTATTTATTTTATTTCCATTGTTTTGCTTGCATGTTTATGTAAGGTATTTGGATTTCCAGGAACTGGAGTTACAGACAATTGTGAACTTCTGTGTAGGTGCTATGAGTTGAAAATGGGCCATTGAAGACCCACGGGTCCAAGCAGTATTCTTAATCATTGAGCCATCTCTCAAGCCCCCACAACTTTGTTCTTAATTGATAAAATGTGGATAATTTGCCAGTTGGTAAACATAAACAAAATGTGACATATACATACAATAATTATTCAGATGTTCACACACACACACACACCCTCTTTTTTTTAAAAAAAAAAAAAAGTTAGGCTGGAGAGATGTCTCAATGGAGTATGGCCTGCTTTTCCAGAGGTCCTAGGTTTGATTCTCAGCAACCCCATGGTACTTCACAACTGTCTATAATCTCATTCCAGGGTTACACCCTCTTCTGGCCTGTTTGGGCACTAGGCATTGAAAATGGTACACAGACATAAGCAGAACACCAAAAATAAAAATTAAAATGTATTCACATAGTGTTAAGCTTTCTAGAACATAGATAGGAATGCTATGACTTCTGTGTAGTCAATCAGGCTATATAGAACAGATACTGATGAAGTAGACGGTGGTTGTTTCCAGCAAAGGAATCTTCAAAAATCCCCTTTACCTTGGGAATATAGATATTACACAGAACCTTAGGTTCTAACTTGATAACATGATTTATACATGATTTCCTGCTTTTTTAATCACTTCAAATATATTAAACAATGAGAAGTAATATATACTAATACACGCCCCTTCCCCATCCTATCATCCTACACTAGAACTTTCTGAGGAAATAAACTGAAAAGGGAGACTGTTTGCAGTACAACTCCAAAAAGAAGATCCTTCCCTAAAGTGTTTGGTCACAGTTCTTAACAGGTAGCAGCATATGATCTGGGGAAGGAATGGTGCTTGATATCAACTCTGATAACACAATTTTTCCTTGTCAATTTTTCTCTAGTATCATCTAGACTGTCACAGCCATCCTCTCCACAGTCAGGCTGCCCATCACCCACCATTCCAGCAAGTAAAGTCATTTCTCCATCACAGAAGCATAGCAAAAAGGCATTAAAGCAGGTAAGAATTGAGTGTGTTTATCAGAATAATCTCTCGAATTGAGAGCCTTATGGTGTTTCACGCTTTTACTTCTGTTGTATAATGGATAATCACGTACTAAGACCATGTTTCAAGAAAACACTACATCAACTCTTCTGTTAGTAACATTCCTTGAAATCCTTAAGATTTGAGTCTTTACAGAGTATATGTCAGCGGTCTACAAATTTGCCACTAATAAAATTTGGGTACTCTGTGTGTAACACCCATTGTAATTCTTTTTAACATGATTTTGATGATCCAGATTTTTCCCCAGTTTGCTAAGTTGTCTGTGTGTGTGCTGAATCATGAATAGGTGTTTTAAGTTTTCAGGGTGTTTTTGTATTTGTCTGGTTGTTGTTTTGGGGTTCTGGAGATGAAACCCAATGTTTGTTACACTGAACCATATTCCCAATCCTTAGGTTTTTTTTCTTTGGAATTTATTGTAATAATAAGCTAGATTTTCCCCCCCTGGACAGGGTTTCTCTGTGTATCCCTGGCTGTCCTGGAACTCACTCTGTAGACCAGGCTGGCCTCGAACTCAGAAATCTACCTGCCTCTGCCTCCCAAGTGCTGGGATTAAAGGTGTGCACCACCACCACCCAGCAAGGTAGATTTTCTTTAATACTGTTAATCTAATACATAGATTTTTCAGTATTGCACTAATTGCAAGTATGGAATATACGCTATATGTTCATTCTTTACATACATTGTTTTCTTTTTCCTTCCTCCCTCCTTCCCTCCCTCCCTCCCTTCCTTCCTTCCTTCCTTCCTTCCTTCCTTCCTTCCTTCCTTCCTTCCTTCCACAATTTTACCTTGTAGTCAAGTATTGTAGCACACACCTATAATCCTGTCACTTTGGAGGCTCAGTTTGAAGCCAACTTGGCCTATACAGTAGTATCTGTATTACTTTAGTTTAAATCTTGTAATATTCTTCTTGTGCAGATTTGAAATGAAAAAATTTCTACCACAATATTAACATTGTTTATTTTATTCTAGACTTGATGAGACAGTTGTAGAAATTATCTTTACTACCAAGGTTGAATAAATAATACTTTAAAAATCATTTTTCTTTCATTATATTGTTCTTTGTTGTTATATTGATTTTTCTATTTTTGAACCAGTTTTGGATATTCTTTCTAGAATACTACACTATTCCATTTCTGGACCAGTAAAATTGCTCAGCAGGTAAAGGCACTTACCCTCAAACCTGAAAACCTGCATTCACTCCTGGAACTCATGTGGTGGGAAGGGAAACTGACTCCCTGGAGTTGTTCTTGACCTCCGCACACATGCCTCCCCAGCTTCATAGTATATACAATAAATAAATGTTTAAAAAGAAGTAATATGTTCCTTTTTACCTAGCTATTGTAAATGCTGCTGTAAAATTACATAGCATTCTCTTATTTGTCTTCACTTACTTATTTTCTGTACTAATTGCCAGTTGGGCTTTTTGTTTTATTGAAATTTTCTAGAGCTGTCTTTGGATTTTTTCCTTCCTCCCTTCCTCCCTTCCTCCCTTCCTCCCTTCCTTCCTTCCTTTCCTCCCTTTCTCCCCTCCCTCTTAATGCTTTGTCTGGCACAGTAACATAGTCTGAGTACTTAGGAGGCTGAGGCAAGGGGATCCTAATTGCAAGGCAGCCTGCGTTATACAGCAAAACACTGCCTAGCAACCCTCTCCAAGAGTAAGCAAATGATTAATAAATACAAACTGACAAATAGGACTGGAGAGATGGCTCAGGGGTTATGAGTACCTCCAGAGGACCTGTGTTTAATTCCCAGCACCCACATGGCAGCTCACAACTGTCTGTAACTCCAGAGGCTCCAACATCCTCAAAAAGACATATTGGCAAAACACCAATGCACATAACATTAAAAAATAATTGAAAATAAAACCTGATAAGTAGTTAGGAAAACATTGACACTACTTTTATTCTCATACTTTAGTATTTTATATCAAAAATTGCTAAGTAGGGTGAAGTTGGCAACTCATGTACTGATGCCGTATAATAATAAAAAACAATCAAAGTATGGATGATTGAACATAGGACCTCATGCTTGATAGGCAAGTTCTCTGCCACTGAGCTATATCCACAGCCACTATAACTGTGTTAGAAAGAAATTTTACATTTTCTATTAAAATTTAAATGTACATGCACCGTGAGCATTAAACATTTTAGGACTTAGGTTGAAGAAAAATATTTGCATAAAATTTGTTAATGATAAGATGTAGTGCCAGGCAGTGATGGTGCACACCTTTACTCCCAGCACTTGGGAGGCTGAGGGATGTGAATTTCTGAGTTCGAGGCCAGCCTGGTCTACAGAGTGAGTTCCAGGACAGCCAGGGCTACACAGAGAAGAAACCTGTCTCAAAAAACCAAAAAAAAAAAAAAAAAAGAAAAGAAAGAAAGAAAGAACAAGGACTCTTAAGTAAAACATAAGTGAGATGCAGAATTGGCATTGGGTACTGGGGATGAGTAATTGTGAAGGACTGAAGGCTAGATGGGGTTATAAAGTCTTCTCTGCTCCCGGTCTTTCAGTATTTTTTTTTCTGGGCTCCCTGATACTTGTCACTGGTAGTCGTGATGACTGATCCAAGGAACTAGCAGGAGTAAAATAAAATACATTTTATCTACCCTGAGTACTTGTATGAGATGTTCTTATGTAACATACTTCTGTGTTTAACGAACATTCACAATAAAAATATTTTTAAATCCTAAGGCCCAATGAGATGACTCACTGGATAAAGATGTCTGTACTGCCCAGCCCAGTGACCTGAGTTCTATCCTGGGGAGTCTCCTGATAAACCAGAACACCAGCCCCAGAACACCATCTCCAATAAGCTAACCTCTGACATGCACACACATGCTCCCATGTGTACTCTTAAATAAGGTTTAATACAGATAATAGTGCTATTTATAAAGTATATAATAATAGTGTTAATATTTAGGAAAGATGTGAATATGAAAAAGAATAAAGAAGTTTAATAAAGATAATTGACTATAATTATCCTTGAGGATTATATGCCAAAACTTAAGTGATAATCAAAAAAGAATTTAACTTTGAGTTTGAATTGAAATTTTTAAATTTATTTCTTGCTTTTTATTAATAATTAGAACTCATAATTTTAATATTTTGAGATACTATGTGACCTGAAACTCAGATCCTCCTGCTTCTACCTCCTAAAGATTATGCTGAAGGCTGTGTGCCACCACTCCTGGCTCAGAACCCATAAACATTTTAAGTCATGTGAGTATTTAAACCAAAAGTTATTTGAAGAGCTATTTACAAGATGATACATGGTCACACATGAGTTGTCATGGGAGTGCTGAGAGTCAAACCTTTGTTCTCTGAGAGAGCAGTAAGTCCTTGTAACTGCTGAGCCATCTCTCCAGCCCTTGATTACATGCATGTGTATATGTAGGTATGTATGTGTATGTATGTATACATGCTTTAATGTCTAAGGAAACACAAAGATGGGTGTATGTTCATGTCTTCACACTTTATATCCTGAAAGTTTGATAAGTTAGTCACAGCCATAAATTTCTAAGATTTGAAGAAGGGAATTTTTTTTTGTTGTTGTTGTACTGTTTGGTTCTATTTGTGTGTGCATGTCTGTCTATATATATGTATATATCTTTGCACACACGTGGAGGTCAGAGAACAACTTTTGTGAGTCATTTCTCTTCTTCCTCTGTGTGAGTCCTAGGGATCAAACTCTGGGATCTAGGTTTGAAGAGGGATACTTTTATCCACTGAGCCATCTCACAGGCCTTCTTTCTTTTAAAATATTTATTCTAAATAATATCAAGTTAACTCTATTAAGAACCTTGTAGAAGTAAAATTGACATAAAATAACCAGAAGATAAGTTACCTTTGACAAGTCTCATTGCTTTTGCCCAAGGTAATTTAATACAAATATTTGCCTCTTTCCATACAATCAAGTTAAATCAAGCTGTTATTTGTGGATGGCTTACAAGTCTTTTTTCAGATATGATAAAGTACGAGTGCAGTTTTCTAATTAGAAGATTGTAAATTCCTCGCCTTTTTTTCCCCTCAATTTTTTAAGTTTGGAAAAAATATTCTAGTGATTTTTCCTTGTATCTCTATATATATAAAGCAATAATCTTGGCCTCCCCTCAAATTACCTAAACTCTAAAAAGTCATTTAGGCCTTGCCAGTTTTGTTTAATTTAAGCTTTTGTTTGCACTGAGTAGATTTCAGAATAAGTTCTCACCATTTGAATGACGCAGTTTGCTTGTTGTTCACTGTTGGTTTTTATTTTGTAGGCCCTGAAGCAACAACAACAGAAGAAACAGCAGCAGCAACGCAGGCCAAGCATGTCCGTCTCCAATCAGCACCTGTCTCTCACGACTGTCAGAGCAGCCAGTGACTCTGTACCTGCCAAACCTGGTAGGCAGACTCAGCATTCACCTTATCCAATGGAATTGTTTTTTTCCCAGCATATTTTTACTTTTGATATTGTAAATTTTTATACTGAATTGTTCATTTTTAAATTTGCTATATTTATTAGCATAATCTTTCTGGTGCCACAGAACTGATACAAAATCCTAGGATAAATAGAAAATACTTTTATATAAAATTACCATGTACTTAATTCAAAGTATAGCAGTGAAATTTGGGTATAAGAAGAAAATTAATGAGAAACCTCTGATGTATCAACCCTGATTACATTTGGAAGCCTAAATTTATTACACACACACTCCTTCTTTTCAGGTCAAAGAGAACTCTTTGTCTATGTGTGTACATCTAGGCAGGTAGGTGTACATGCAGGTTGAGGTCATAGGATGGCCTGAGATGTCATTCCCCTGTACCATCCAACTTCTGATGGTTTTGTTTTGTACAGGATCTCTGATTGGCCTGGAGCTTATGGTTTAGTCTAAACTGGCTGACCAACTAACCTCTGGAATGCTCCTATCTCCACTTCCCAATAGTGGGATTACAAGTGTGCTGTAATATGGTTCTTTATGTGGTTTTTGAGGCTCAAACTTATTCAATAAGAACTTTTTGAACTTAGTGAAGTCCTTATCACTGCCCTCAATTAAAATATGAAAATGGAACTAGAAGGCTCATTCATTAAGAATATGTACTCCTCTTGCACAGGGCTTGGTATTAATGCCTGCCACCTACATGGTGGCTCACAGACACTTTTAACTCTAGTTCAAGGGGATCTGATTCCATTGTTTGGTATCTGTGGACACTGCGGACACTGCACATACAAGTAAGGCAATAATATACATGGAGGCAAAACATTCATAAACATCAAATCAAAATAAACTTAAGGCTAAAATGTGAAAAATTGTATAGGCTTTCTAAAATACATACACTTAATTTTCCATTGGACATGTTACATGAGTTTTGGGTATTGTTGCTTGTTTTGTGATTAGTTGTTTGGCCACACGAGACTTTGTTTGTATTATAAAATTTAATTAAAACATTTCTGTGGAATTCCATAAAAATCAAAGATCTGAGTCTTTCAGCACTTTTCATTTTTGCTAGAGCAGATATTTACCATTGGAGATAAATAATGTAAGAAGATATAGGGGTTTTATTTTACAAATCAGTCAAGAGGCCTACATTTTTTCAATCATAACTCCTATAATTATGGAATAATAGTTTGATTTTTTTTTAATTATTAGATTTATTGGGGTCTGGGAGCAAATGTATGTGGATGTCTGAGGCTGGCTTGTGGGAGTCTCTACCATGCAGGGGCCCCAGATCAACTCAGGTTGTTGGTTTGGTAGCAGCCTGTCTTGCTCACCCTCGATGGGCTTTTGTATATGAACCTCTTTCACCAGTCTTCATGTATTTTTCCCCCTAGCCCTATGGGAAGGAAAGCAATCTGATGGACAGTCAAGCAGTCCCCAGAACTCAAATTCCAGCTTTTCTTCCTCAGTGAAAGTGGAAAGTTCTCTGCTAGGCTTGGGGAAGAAGTCTTTCCAGAGGTCTGACAGACTCCACACAAGTAAGTTAGTTTACAAGGACTTCATTTTTTGGTGCAAGAGTGTGTTCACAGTATATTTGAAATCATTAGCCACTGGCTTGAGTTATTGTATAATTTTAATTTTATTTTAAAAAGTCAGACATATTTCTTTCCTTTTGTTTTCTTTTGTTTTGGTTTGGATTGGTTTGATTTGGAAGAAGGTCTCACTATAAAGCCCTAGCTGTTGCTGGAATTTGTTCTGTAGATGAGGCTGGCCTTGAACTCATAGAGATCCACTGATCTTTTCCTCTCAAAGTGCTGGGACTAAAGGTGTGCACCACTATTCCTGGGCTAGACTTATTTTTTTAAAACATTATCTTGATATTTTTAAAAATGTCTTTGATATAATTTCTTTGGCGTTTTATTTTGTTTTCTTGGTTTGTTTCATACGGAGCAATAGTATCCCACAGCTTTAAATGTGCTAGGGACTTGCTGTACCACTGAGCTGTACATCTTTAATCCCCAGCTTGTCAAATTTACTTGTTGCCTTTTTTTTAAAGACAGTGTCTCACTAAGACAGTGTGAGATACTCGAGGACTGGGTTTTAAGTTATACTCTCCCTGCTTCAGCCTCACAAGTGATGATATAATAGGAAACACCACCACTTTCAGATTTGATAATTGCTTTTCAGAGATAAAAAGAAACACAGATAGAATGGATTTAATGCCATTTCTCATTATTAATTTTATCCTTTTATCTTTGAACTCTTAGTTGTCTCATATTCTTCCATTCATCCCTTATCAAACTGTTTCACAGAAAGATCTGTTATCAGTCATTTTTTGGTTTACTTTTCTTTGTACCAATAGGTCCTACATCGTTTTGTTTCTATAGATAAAAAAAATAGAAGGGATTATAATTAAATATTGTAAATTGAACTCCTTGGAAGTCCCATTAAAATGAGAATACGGACAAAATAATTTAATCAGTTTGATTGAAGAAAACAAGGAGACAGCCAAATGGGCAGGTGTCAACAAAGGTTGAAAGATGAAAATTGGATGAAGCTGAAAAGGAATTGTCATAAATAAGCCAACTATGGCTACAGACCACGAAAAGGGCTCAAGAACTGGAAAGATGGATGACAGAAAAGAAAGGTGAGGCATTGCCTGGCAGTGGTGGCGCACTCCTTTAATCTCAGCACTTGGGAGGCAGAAGCAGGTAGATTTCTGAGTTCGAGGCCAGCCTGGTCTGCAGAGTGAGTTCCAGGACAGCCAGAGATATACAGAGAAACTCTCTCCAAAAAAAAAAAAAAAAGAAAGGAAGGAAGATGAGGCATATGGTTGAAAAAAGAATTAAAAATGAATGAAAGCATTTTGATGTTTTACTCTAAGTAGAAAATAGTTTATTATGTGTTGAAGTTGAATGAAACACCTTTAGATTTAGGAATATCACATTGAGCTGCAGACCAGTGATGTGGCATTGTGTAGTTTGTTCATTCTTGTGACAAGACACATGAGCAACTTAAGGATGTTAAGAGGTTTATTTTGGTTCACAGACTGGAGGTAACAAGTAGAAGAAGCAAAGCAGTGGCGCCAGTTCTTGTATGTGACAGTGGAACTAGACTGGTCATGTCACTTACTTGTGGTCAGTCATTATCAGACTATACCTCAAAGGTCTGTCCCAGTAATCACCTCTGCCTACCATGCCCATCTCCCCAAGCAGTGCCACTAGCTGGAACCAAGGTGGCAGGAGCTTGTCATCAGCTTTTCACGTTCATATCTTCATAGGCACCATCCTGAAATTTGAGCAGTTAGTCAAATACAAATATGTAAATGCTATTTTTCTGCTTGGCTTCCATAATACTTAGTAGATTAGTTGATCAGTAAAGAATAGGGAAGATCAGAAGATAATTGTACAGGCACATTTACAAGTTCCCAGATCTTTTGAAACTATTAGATTCTTTAAACTACCCATATAATCCTAGTTCTTTCTTGTAGGCTGAGGTAGAAGTATTACATGTTATACTGTTATACTGTGTTAACACACTGAGATCTTGCTTAAAAGTATCTTTTCTCCCTCATCCCCCCTCTTGACAATCTTTACCTCTTTCGTTCTACTTATTGTCATTTGGCTTGAAAAGATGTTTTTAAAATTTTTAAAACTTACTTCCTTGTCTGAAAAAAGATTTTGCACTTATTTTTCCATCTATATAACGATTTCTGAACTTTGAGCTGGCCAAATGTCATAGGTTCTGATTCTCTACCTGAGTGGAGTAGTGATAAAAAACGGACAGAAACTTGGCTTTTCTGGTTTCAATTTGTTACATTAATTAATTGTGTAGTTTGAGCACATTTATGTATCTGTACAGTGGATACTAATAATTACCGAGTGCTATGTGCAGAGCAGTATGTGCCTGTGATCCTAGCTATGCAGAAGCGGTGGTGGCGCACGCCTTTAATCCCAGCACTTGGGAGGCAGAGGCAGGTGGGTTTCTGAGTTCGAGGCCAGCCTGGTCTACAGAGTGAGTTCCAGGACAGCCAGGCCTATACAGAGAAACCCTGTCTCGAAAAAAAACAAAAACAAAAAAAAAAACAAAAATAAAAAATATATATATAAAGTAATAATAGTAAGCATTATTTGCTTCATGGAGCTTTGTGAAAAGCAAGTTAATATAATTGTTCAGAAATAACTCTGCTGCTGGTGTTACTGTGGTTATTGTTAATATTGGTATTTTTTGAAATAGCAGAGACATGGTCTTTTAGGCTTAACAGTATTGAAGTCCTACTTGTTCAGTGAATTTTGAGTTCATTGAATCAAGGTTATTAATCTAAAATAATGAACCCTGTGACTGGAGTGACAGCTCAGGAGTTTACAACCTGTACTGCTCTTTCAGAGGTTGGTTCCCAGCACATCTCAAGGCTCTCAACCACCTTAAACTCCAGCTCTTAATTCTCTCCTCAGGCACTGCAGTAATATGCACACACCTATATACAATCACATACATTTTACATTTTAAATTAAAGCATTGTTTTATAAGTGTCCCTTTTTTGGTAAGCTTAGTTACTGATTGTGTAAGATATGGTTTTTTTTTTGAACCTAAGGAAAAACTCTGCATTTGGGTCCTTTATTTCTTTTATACACTAGGCCATGAATTCGTATGGAATGGGCTCCAGCAGCTCGGGCTCTTTCCATTAGTCCTCACAAAGTGTGCTTCTCTGGGTGGTGCAGGCTGGCGCTTCAGCTGAACCCAGGTGCCCTTCTCTTTGGCTTCCTTTTTCTTCTGATCGTTCTCCTTCCCCCGCTTCAGGAAGCTGTCTCTGCTCTTTGAGTGTTTAATGTGCTCAACCCGCACATTGATCCTCTTGGCCAGAATCTTGCCCTTAACCTGCTTGTTTACAATGATGCCCACGGCATGCTGGGTGACATTGTAGACTCTTTTGGTTTTGCCGTGGTAACACTTATGGGGCATTCCTTTTTGAACAGTACCCATTCCCTTGATGTCTACAATATCACCCTTCTTATAGATTCGCACGTATGTGGCCAAAGGAACAACTCCATGTTTCCTAAAAGGCCTAGAGAACATACACCGAGTGCCTCTCCTCTTTCCCTTTGTGTTCGTCATTTTGGCGAGTTAACTGGAAGATGGCTGTCGAGGCCGAAAAGCAAGATATGTTAAAATATGATTTTTATGGGGATTTCTCTGTCTCACACAAACACATGATTTCTTTAAGACAAGGTCTTTATATGTGCTTAAAAGCTAGCAGTAGATGATTTTTCCCCTTGTTCCAATCCTCACCAGCATGGACTGTCACTTATTTTATTAATCTTAGTCATTCTGACAGGTCTAAGATGGAGTTTCAAGGGTTTGAATTACATTTCCCTGATGGCTAAGGATGGTAAACATATAAGTGTTTCTCAGCCATTTGAATTTCCTCTTTAAAGAATTCTTTGTTTAGTCGGGCGGTGGTGGCACACGCCTTTAATCCCAGCACTTGGGAGGCAGAGGCAGGCGGATTTCTGAGTTCGAGGCTAGCTTGGTCTACAGAGTGAGTTCCAGGACAGCCAGGGCTACACAGAGAAACCCTGTCTCAGAAGGAAAAAAAAAAAAAAAAAGAATTCTTTGTTTAGATTTGTGCCTCATTTAATTTTTCAATTGGGCTATTTGTATTTTTGAAATCAAGGTTTTTGAGTATATTTTGGATATAGTCCTTTATTGGATATATACTTGGTAAAAATCTTTTCCTGATTGGTAGGCTGCTGCTTTGTCAGAATGATGGTGGCCTTTGCCATGCAGAAGCTTTTTATTTTCATGAAATCGTATTTATTAATTATTCTTCTTGCCTTTGCCTTTAGTGTTCTGTTTGGGAAGTCTTTTCCTATGCTAAGTATTTCAAGGCTATTCCCTACCTTCTCTTCAATCGAGTTTAATGTACCTGGTTTTATGTTGAGGTCTTTGATCCATTTGGAGTTGAGTTGTGTACAGCTTGATAGATGTGGGCCTACTTGGATTCTTCTACAAGCAGATATTGTTTGACCAAAAATATTTGTTGTAGATGCTGTCTTCTAGTGTTTTTTTTTTTCTGGCCTCTTTATAAAAAAATCCAGTGTCTATAATTATGTGGATTTATGTTCTGGTCTTCAAGTCTATTCCATTAATCATCTTGTCTGTTTTTATGCTGATTGATAATGCTGGTTTTATTCAGAACCCATCAGACCTTCCGAAGTTTTTATTGTTCAGGATTGTTTTAACAATCCTAGGTTTTTGTGCTTTCATATAAAGCTCTTCAAGATCTATGAAGAATTGTATTGGAAGTTTGATGAGAATTACATTGAATCTGTAGGTTGCTTTTGGTGAGATACCTATCTTACTATGTTGGTTTTACCAATCCATGAGCATGGGAGATTATTTTTTCATCTTCTGTTTTCTTTTTTTTTCTTCAAAGACTTCAAGTTTTTAATTATACAAGTCTTTTTATTGTTATTTGATATCAATTACATTTATTTTATTATTGATTTAGGTGCTTGTATCTATTAATATACACACTTCTGCTTTCAGTTTTTACGTTTGTAGTTTTTATAGTTAGCTTTGTTCTAAATTCACTGCTATTATCATTTCTGTTCTGTATATTTCAATAAGATTTTACTGTGTAGCCAGTGCTACCTGACTTCAACCTCCCTGTCCTCCTGTCTTAGATTGTTTGTGAACCCAACTGCTTGCTGTCCGTCTGTCTGTCTGTCTGTCCGCCTGCCTATCTATCTATCTATCTATCTATCTATCTATCTATCTAAATGTAGCTGAGTCACTAACCTTAAATAGTCCTGAAATCTCTCTTTGCCTTCCAGCCATAAGATTAATAGTTGCACACCATCATGCTTTTGTTGTCCTTTGTGTGTGTGTGTGTGTGTGTGTGTGTGTGTGTGTGTGTGTGTGTGGAGCACACGGGAAATAGGAGTTCTCAGACTCATATCACCCTGCCTCTGTCTCACTAGGATTTTGGGTATGCCCTCCTTGTGTAGACCCCATTCCCACAGTGCTGGAAGTAGAATCCAGAGCTTTGCACATGCAGACAAGCACTGAGTAAATCCCCAGTCCCTTGTCTTAAGTTTGGTTCACACAAAGATTACTTTTTCTACTTGGAATATATTTTACTTTTAATTCTTTAGATATTTTCTTGTTTCTAGTAATTTGTTTTCCTGTTTCTAGTAATTTAAGAGAATGGGAAAAGGGCAAGATTTAAGGAAGTTAGTTGCATATCTTTTAAAACTGGAACTTACTTTTTAGAGCTGGAGAGATGACTCAGCATTTAAGAGCACTGCCTGCTTTTCCAGAGGACCCAAGTTCAATTCCCAGCACCCACATAGCCGCTCACAATTGTCTGTAACTCTAGTTTTAAGGGATTGGCACCCTCACACAGACTGCAAGCAGAACTCCAATGTGCATAAAACTAAATAAATATTTTTTAAAAAAATTATTCCTTTAAATGTTGCCCTTTCCCATTCTCTTAAATCAATCTCTTTCTCTGTTTCTGTTTCTCTCCCTCCTTCCCTCCCCCCCACTCGTGTGTGTGTGTGTCTGTGTGTCTGTGTGTGTCTGTGTGTGTTTGTAGTGTTGTGTTACATGGAGGGTGTGCACCATACCATTTGTCTTTCCCCATCATTGTCTGTCTTATTCTCTTGAGACAGGGTATTTCACCAAGTCTGGAGTTGATAGTTTTTAGCCAGTCTGGCTGACCAGCAGACCTCCTCCGGGAACCCTCCTATTTCTGTCTCTCTCTGCTATCTCACCCCTCCACCACATGCACCATCTTTGGGGTTACATGCATATGTGTACAAACCTGACTTTTCATGTCAATGCTATAGATCTGAACTTAGGTCATCATGTTTGCATAAGTCGTCTTATCTCGTGATCCATCTTTTTCCAGCCCCAAATTTTCAATTCTTGACCTCTAGTT
This sequence comes from Grammomys surdaster, assembly GCF_004785775.1. NCBI lineage: Eukaryota > Metazoa > Chordata > Mammalia > Rodentia > Muridae > Grammomys > Grammomys surdaster. The sequence continues at coordinate 832,728 of NW_021604743.1, read as the reverse complement.
AGGAATATGTTAAGGCTTCTCATTCTATTTTTTTCTTTTTTCCTTAAAATTCTCAAAATAATCTGCTTTACTCTGGTTAATTTCTTGACTATATATTTTATACCAGATTACTTGTTTAATATCATTTGTAGTATCATTTTAAGTATTTTTTTTGAGCACTTAATACATTCATAAATAACACCCAACTCTGATTCCCTGGCAACATTCTCACCCAACTTCAAGTCCTGTCTTAAAAATATAACTCACTGAGTTCAAATAGTATAGCAGCTATGAGATCAAAACTGAAACTTGTCATGTGCAGATGAGAGTGTTTACCTCAGTCCAACAAAAATCTTGTCCTTACAGCCTTTCTGCCCTGTCTCTCACAATGATTCTTGAGCCTTATCAAGAGGGGGACTTTTTGATGGTGTCTGTTTTGAGACAGGTTTTCTACAAGTGATTTTTTTTTTTTTTTAAGATTATGCTATAAATTTCAGTTCCAGAACTTCTTAAAAGGTTTTGGTCTTGCTGTTTCCAGCATATTTCACATTCATTTATTGCTTTGTTCACCTTTTTCATAGAAACTATTTTTTACATTAAGTTACCTTTTAATTTTCCTAAAATTGTATTGCAAGATTTAAATTTATATAATGAAAACTAATGAAAGATGGAAGATATAAAAATAAGAGTCAGTGGAAATATTAAAAATTATAAAAATGTGTAAAAACAAAGCACCAGAATTTTAAAATTAGTATTATTAATCTTTGTGTACTCAAATATGTTTATCTTGTTGCTGCTATAAAGCAAAAATGCAGATCATGCTAGACTGGAACTCAAAGCCCAGGGTAGCTTTGAACTCTAGTTCTTTCTGCCTCTGCCTAAGGATTGCAAATATATACCATTACATCTGGGTTGGATTTTCTATTTAAAAATGTTTAGGAGTAATAGGGGTGAGGAGGGA
>NW_021604743.1:805360-831688 GCF_004785775.1 Grammomys surdaster | reverse complement strand
AGAAGAAAGTGAGAGCGTGGATTGTGTTTATACATATGTATAGGCATGTTTGGGTCACAGTTCCTGCATGGAGGTCAGAGGAAAGTTTCAAGTGTTGGTCCTTATCTTCTACCTTGTTCAAAGCAGGGTTCCTCTCCTCCTGTATTTATTCTTTTGAGAGTTTTATATATAAATGCAATATATTTTAATCCTGTCTTATCTCCACTGATTCCCAGCTTTCCCTTAATTTAACATTTTCCCCTCCCCACTTTATGGCATCTTGGGTTTTTAACATATATATAAGCTGCCATGTCTGATGAGGCAAGATCTCTGCTGCTTGCCACTATAAACACCAGGCTAGCTGGCCCATGAGCATTCTGTCTTACTGCTCATCCTGCTCTAGGAGCTTTTACATGGGTTCTGAAGATTCCAGTCCAGATTCTTATGTTGCAACTCAAGTGTTTTACTCACTATACCATCTCCTCCGCCGTATTTTCTTTACAAAAGAATTTTTTATGTGTATATGTGTGCTTGTATGTGTTTATGTGCACAAGTTACACGCTGGTGCCTTTGGATGCCAGAAGAAGCCCAGTCAGTTCCCCCAAAGATGGAGTTTCAAGCAGTTGTGAGCCACATGATGCTGGGAACCAAACCTGGATCCTGAGTAGTTTGTGTTCTGAACCGGTGAACCATCTGTCTAGCCCTGATTTCTATTAAGATTAAAAACAAAAAACAAAAACAAGCATTCTGTAGATAAACAGTTTGTTGTTTCTCACAAACTTGTTTAAATGAAGGAGAAAGCTGTTAGGTATCTGACAGTTTTTACTTTTAGAAACCTATTCTTGTAGATTTTATTGTTTATTTTTTATAAATGATCAGAATTTCTTTGCCTTAGACATTTTTAAGATCTTTTTAACTGTCAGTATAGTATTTAATTTTGATTTCTTTTTCATTTTTGCTTTTACTACATGGCAAGCTATGATTACTTACAAAACTGAAAGGAAGCCAAGTGATAAAATAATATTTTCTGAATTTTGTAGGACAAATGAAAAGGACTAGATGTGCTGACATTGATGTTGAGACTCCCGATTCCATTCTGGTTAATACTAATCTTCGAGCACTGATCAACAAGCACACCTTTTCAGTTCTTCCTGGAGACTGTCAGCAGCGCCTGCTTTTGTTGCTCCCAGAGGTTGATCGACAGGTGTGTCACATCGAGCATAAACAATTTTATAACTGAATGAGTCTCTCATTTTTATCATTATCTCATATTCTAGGCTGTGCTTAAACTGACTGTGCGGCTGAGGATGGGATTACAGATGTGTCACCATATTGAGAGATTGAGAGAGAAAGAGAGAGAGAGAGAGACAGACAGACACACACACAGACACACACACAGACACACACGGTAAAACCCAGGGCTTTATGTGTAAAAGGCAAGCACTCAATTAACTGAGTTATATGCCTAGTTCAAAAGACTTGAATTTGAAGCCAGCTTGATGTACAGAGTGTATATTTCAGTACAACCAGGGCTACTTAGAGCCTCTCAAAAACAAACAAATAAAAAATATATCATTTAATGTATTTCTAAAGAAGTGTGATATTAACAGTACTGTTGTGTTACTTTCCTTAGAAATATCTGAACAAAATACCACCAATCAACAAAAGAAATGGTTCTACCCACGTTTAGTTTAGTAAAGCAGTGAGCTTATTAGCACTACTTTACAGAACTTTGGAGCTGGATTGCAAGAAAGTCTCCCCTGCTATTGTTGATGACTCAAAAACTGCATCCCAGGAACTCCTTACCAATGAGCAGTCAGCTTGCCCAGCTGGAGAGTTTACTGCTTCAGATCTGGGCACCCCATCACCACCACCACCACCACACACACACACACACACACACACACTCTAAGTTTTAGGAGCCTCTAGACAGTTGGTGCTCAACCTTCCTAATGTTACAACCTTTTAATACAGTTCCTCATGTTGTATGAGCATAAAATTATTTTTGTTGCTACTTCACAGCTGCAATTTTGTGAGAATATGGATTGTAATATAAATATATTTGGACATAGAGATTTGCCAAAGGGGTCACAACCCGTAGGTTGAGACCCCCCCAAGTTGGGTCTCCTTTGCTTCTGAAGCTTCTGGGGGTCCCTCAGTCTTTGAATAGGAACTATCTCGGTTCAAAGGCAGTGGTTACACTACTAAGTTAGAAAAAGGATATTTTATTTAAGTGTCTTAGCAGATAAGTTTTATAAAATAATCCTTATAAGGGAGATGGCCTCTCTTATTTGGTTTTGATTAGAAAATCAGGCTGGCGATAAGAGGCTGATGGTAAGATGCTTTTCTAGCATGCAAGGGTCCAGTTTCAGTCGCTAGTGCTGTGATGAAAGAAAAAGAAAGGGAGGGAGGAAGAACAAAACAAAAGACCACCAGGGTGGGAGAAATGAAGCTGGAGGGGGAGAGGAAGATGAGGGGAGAAAGTGGAATGGTTTTCCTGTTTGAGATACAGGCATCAATAGAGTCTAGTTCACGAGTTTAGTTGTCTTGTTTTATTATCAACAGGATAGTACCTCAGTTAAGGAAGAAGGGTCAAGCTCAAGCTAAAGATGTAAATTCAGATAAACAGACAACTAGAAGTATATAGAACATAAAATATTAATGTTAGTTAAGTATGTTTCTTCTTTTTTTTTGTTAAATCTCTCTAAAGAAGCATTTATGGTTTTTGTCATAATAAAAAATTTAAGTTCCAATATGAGTTTTGAAAGAAAAAAAACTACCAAGAACAAATACCAAAGGGTTGGGAACTGCCAAAATAGTGATCAGAAAGACATTGTTTTGGCCCAGCAATAAGATAAGGTCTGAAAATGTTTTCATCCAAAAAAAAAAATGGCTAGTTAAGTTTTTCTTCTCCATGAAGAGGAAGTGAGATCATTATGGTTTTTCTAAGTTTGTCTCTTGAATTTATTTTTATTTATGCCTATGTATATATCTGTGTGCATATATGCTGTGTATGCAAGTACCCACAGAGGCCAGATGACAGTGTCAAAAGTTTCAAAAGCTGGAATTGTAAGGATTGTGGACCACTTGACATGGGTGCTAGGAACTAGGAACTCAGGTCCTTTGAAACTGCTAAGCCATCTCTCCAGCCCCTAGTCACTTATATCTTTTATACTTTTTATATATATATTTATATATTTGTTTGATTTCTACCAGGCCTGGTAGTAAGGCCCGGAATCTTATCTAAGTAGAAGAGTGAGATAAAGGGATTAATTAAAAAAAACCCAAACATTTAAATTGGGTGAGGTACTATGTACTTCCCAGTAGTTGAAAGTTAAGGCAGGAGGATTGGGATTTCAAGACTTGAGTGCATGGGACCCTGTCTGAAAACAAACCAACAACAAAAAAAAGAGGCAAGGGAGAACTTGAGTGAATGACTCATCCAGTAAGCTGATTGCCTCGCAAGCATGAGGACCTTAGTGTTCCAATCCACAGCACTCACTTAAAAGCCAGGCAGGGTGATAGACCTATATTCGAAATACCGGGCAGGGAGAGACAGCAGTATTTCTGGGACTTGAGAGTCACTCATTCAGGATAAAGTGAAGAACTCAGGCTTAGTGAGGAGCCCCATCTTAAAAATAGAATGAAGAATGGTAGAGGAGCCGGGCGGTGGTGGCGCACGCCTTTAATCCCAGCACTTGGGAGGCAGAGGCAGGTGGATTTCTGAGTTCGAGGCCAGCCTGGTCTACAGAGTGAGTTCCAGGACAGCCAGGGCTATACAGAGAAACCCTGTCTCGAAAAACCTAAAAAAAAAAAAAAAAAAAAAAAGTAGAGGAAAGCAAGATGACCCACTCCCAGACATACACTGTGCATATATACATACACAAAAGCAGCAAACAGAAACAGACTGCCAAGGATACAGTTCAGCAGGTGAACACTTGCCTAGCATGTGTGAGCTCATAAGTTTAGTTTCTTTCCTTTTTAATCCTTATTAAGACAACATGAAAGGCAGCCATGCTGGATACCTTTAATCCCAGCACTTCACTTTGGGAGCAGAGGCAGCAGATCATCTCTGTGAGTTCAAGGTCAGCCTGCCTTACAATGCCAAGTTCCAGGATAGCCATGGCTGTTGTTCTACACCTACGCACACACACATTTTTCCTAGTTTGTAATAACAGACTATATTTCTTAGTTTATAGTAAGATTCACAAGGTAAGCTGCACAGATCATTATAATTGACTACAAAGTCACAGTGAAGTGTTTCTCATTCTGAAATCTATTTTCTTTTTTGGTTTTTGAGACAGGGTTTCTCTTTGTAACCTGGAATTTGCTATGTAGATTAGGCTGGCTCTACCTGCCTCTGCTTTTAGAGTGCTGGGATTAAAGGTGTGCACCATCACACCAGCTTGAGGTCTGTTTGCTATAAGACTTACTTTGATGCCAGTTTCTTAGTGCTTAGTGCTATAATCAGCACGTGGGAAAACAGTTCAGAGTCTTTTGGATAATTCAGATAATCAGATGTTTTCCCAGCAGTAGGGACTAAAGGAAAAGTGGTCCTAGTGACTTTATTCTTTACCTTATCTCTTCAAAAAAGTTACTTTGGAGGATACTCATCTAGACAATTCTTGATAGGAGAAATTAGGAAGATTGAAGTTTGAGTATGATTTTTAAGTGACTTTGTTGATTTCATGGGGTGCTCTCATTTCCTTATGTCCTATTTTTTGTGTTGTTCCACCCCTAAGTACTCGTGCTGGGGAGTGATAGGCTGAAGTGATATATGAGACATAACTCATAACCTCTTTGTGGCAGGCTGATGCTATTTTCTCAGAAGCACTCATGATCTTTATGCTTTCTTAAAGAAATCTGTAGTGGTGGTGGTTTAAAGATATGTTTTTTAAATGTGTATGTGTGGTGCATGTGTGCTTGGTGCCTTAAGTGCCCATAAGAGTGCCCTACATCCCCTGGAACTGTAATTACGATGATTATAAGCTGTTGTGTATATGCTGGGATCCAAACCTGGGTCCTCTGCAAGAGCAAAACATGCTCTTAACCACTAGCCGTCTCTGTCCATCTCTGGCCATGTGTGATTTTAATGAAAGAGATATTAAGAGTTTTCTAGTACAGCTTCCCACAAAAAGCAATCCTACAGGGTTTTAAAATGTGTTTGTTTGTGTTTTTTTTTTTTTTTAAATAGGAAGAAGCTAGTTAGTCAGTATTGATGAGATAAAGTGAGTGATACTAGGAAGACAGTTTTATTTAGGTTTCCATTATGTCAATGTGGATAATGCTTAAGTTGAAAATATTATAAACAAAGTATTTTTTACATGATTTGAGTGGACCTTTTCCCAATATTTTAAAGAAGAATTAATTTGTTTTAGAAATGAAGAGAGGAAAAGTGTGTGTGTGTGTGTGTGTGTGTGTGTGTGTGTGTGTGTGTGTTTAGTTTTGTTTATCATTTAACCATTTTTGGATGACCTGTGAGGTGATTTAGTTGATAAAAGGATTTGTAGTCAAGCCTGACAACCTGAGTTCAACCCTAGGACTCAGAATGGTCACAGGAGAGAGCTGACTCCTACAAGTTGTCTTCTGACCTTCATACAGATGTCATTGCACACACACAAACATATGCAATAGCCCAGTGCTGCCTGCCACTGCTGGACACCCCCTTCCCCTGCACCCCCCCCAAAAAAAATTATTTTTGTACTCTATCCTGGAGATACATCCCTAGGCACAAGAAGATAAGTTAAACCCTTTGGCAAAGCATTAGAAACAAAGTTAGTAGACAACATGGGTGGGTGTGGGGTGGGTAGAGAGGGAGTATGCCTCACAGTTTGATAAAAATAAGTAGCCTAGTAGAAAAATAAGAAAGTGACACTTCACAAGACCACTGCAGACTTACATGTTTAATAACCATAGAGCAACAGCAAACAACACAAAGGTTCTAGGAAATCATCTACCATTTCAACGTTGGCACAAAATTAAATTACATGTTGATACTTGTTGGCAAGGAAAAGAGTATTGTACATATATTGCCTGTAGTTTTAGCATTCTAAGAAAGTAGTACAATATCTCATTTGCTAATTGTGTTTTGTTCTTGCAGTGCAGTCCTTAGAAATAAAATCACTAGTAAAGTTGGACAAGGTGACACACTCCTTAATCCCAGCTCTTAGGAGGCAAACCTCTAAGTTCAAAGACAGCCTAGACTATATAGTCATACCCTATTTCAAACAGAGAAACATTGGTACATTCATCTCTGCCAGAATGTTTGTTGCAACTTTATTAATTATGGGGAAACATTGGTCACAAAGAGCATGTTTACCATTAGGAAACTGATAAATGAAACACATCCATAAAATAAAATGCAACAGTTTCAAAGATGCTAAATATATGGCTATTGACTTGAACAGACTTTTACAGTGTAGTCTGTGAGAAAAACTAAGTTAACAGTGTGTTGTATAACTTAGTACAAACAATTAACTCTGACCAAAAGAAGAAAAACATTCATTTAAGTGTTACTCAGAGAAAAACTAAGTTAACAGTGTGTTGTATAACTTAGTACAAACAATTAACTCTGACCAAAAGAAGAAAAACATTCATTTAAGTGTTACTCAGTAAGGGGCTGGTGAGATGGCTCAGTGGCACTGACTGTTCTTCTCGAGGTCCTGAGTTCAAATCCCAGCAACCACATGGTGTCTCACAGGTATCTGTAATGAGATCTGATGCCCTCTTATGGGGTGTCTCAAGACAGCTACCGTGTTACATATAATAAATAAATAAAAATAAACTTTTTTGAAAAAGTGTTATTCGGTAAACAATATTTTTCCAAGATTGTGAAATGGAGTTGAAAAGTGAGAAAGGAAAACAGGTACACATGGAAGGATATTTTTAAAAGAATAAAATATATTACAGGGTTTTTTTAAAGATTTATTTATTTATTGTATATCAGTACACTGAAGCTGTCTTCTGACACACCAGAAGAGGGCATCAGATCCCATTACAGATAGCTGTGAGACACCATGTGGTTGCTGGGATTTGAACTCAGGACCTCTGGAAGAGCAGTCAGTGCTCTTAGCCGCTGAGCCATATCTCCAGCCCCCATTTTTTTTTTTTTTTTTTAAGCAGTAAGAAAAAGGAGTTAGCTATGTTTCTCTGGATGGATTGTACATACATTCTGTTAACATAAAGTGAACATTGTTGCACCTTTCCTTTGAATGGTTTTCCCTGGCTTGCTCTTTGACCTAGGTTGGTCCAGATGGCTTGATGAAGTTGAATGTCTCAGCCCTTAACAATGAGTTCTTCGCTTCTGCAGCCCAGTGGTGGAAGGATAGGCTCTCAGAAGGTAAGTGTTCTGCCCTGTGGCTCCCAGGGTCTGAGTGTCCCTCACTACATGAGATACTGGAATACATTTCAAAGGTAAAAGTATTAGCCAGAATTCTCTAGAGGAACAGAACTTAGAGATTGAATATGTATGTGTACACACACACACACACACACACACACACAGGGGATTTATTAGAATGGCTTACTGTGGTACAGCTAGTCTGGCAATAGCTGTCTACCAACAAACAGAAGATCCAAGAATCTGGTAAGTTCAGTCCATGAGACTGGATGTCTCAGCTGGTCATCAGTATATGCTGGAATCCAAAATAAGCAGGCTGCAATGTCAGTAGGAATGGGCTTGCCGGCAAGAGTGAGCTAAGAACAAGCTTCTTCCTTATATTGGCTGCTGCCAAAAGATGTGACCCAGAGGTGGTCTTCCCACTGCAAGTGATGTAATTAAGAAAAGAACACTCCTCATAGTCGTGCTCAGCCACTCATGGTTTAGTTAATTCCGAATGGCTTTTAGCTGTGAACCTAACCTTAACAATTGAGCCATCTCTTTAGCCCTATATTATGTTTTTCAAGCACTCTTTGTAACATCTCTGGTTCAGTATTCCAGATTAATACTTAGGAACTGAAATTGTAGGGAGTTCTTTCTACTGGATAAACTGAAGACTTGGTTATTTTATGGTGCTTTGCATCCATTTGGTAAACAGCAAAGTAAGTTCCTTTTTCCTTCCAACTCCAGTGACATGGATAGTAAGGAAGAGCAGTGACAATTAAAATCTTATTGCTGATTTCATGTACTGTTGGGTTTGAAGTAATGGAACATTTATGGACCATCACTTAGGAATTACTGCCCTTGGTCACTCGTCCTTGTGTGTCTGATTTAACAGATGTACTGAAGGCAATAGTAATTTTTTTTTTTCAAGACAAGGTTTCTTTGAGTGACCCTGGCTATCCCGGAACTCACTTTGTAGATCAGGCTGGCCTTGAAGTTACAGAGATCCTCATGTCTCTCTGCCTCTGAGTACTAAAATTAGAAGCTTCTGCCACGACTCCTAGTTAATAGTAGAATATTTTAAAAGTTACTGATTGTTTCACTACTGTATATGATACCTACCAATAGTATCAGTTATTTAGTTATTATATGTTACTTTTCTATTGCCTTGACAAGACACTGTGACCAAGACAACTTATAGAACAAATCATTTAATTGAGGTCTTGCTTACAGTTTCATAGGGTGAGGCTATTAACAACATGGCTGGGAGCAAGGCAGCAAGCAGGCAGGCACAGTGCTAGAATATAGTAGCTGAGAACTCACATTTTATCTGCATATTGGAGGCAGAGGGAGTGACTCTGGGAATGCAATTTTGAAACATCAAAGCCCATCCATCCCCAGTGACATACCTCCTCCAACAAGGGCACACCTCCTTATCCTTCCCTAATAGTTACCTCAGCTGGGATGAAGCATTGAAACATATATGAGCATATCCTGACCATTCTCCTTCAAACCACCAAAGTATACCTGCTTCTGCAAAAATGTATACTAAGGCTGGGCAGTGGTGGTGCACGCCTTTAATCCCAGCACTTGGGAGGCAGGCAGACTTCTGAGTTCGAGGCCAGCCTGATCTACAGAGCGAGTTCCAGGACAGCCAGGGCTACACAGAGAAACCCTGTCTCAAAAACAAAACAAAGCAAAAACGTATACTAAACTTAGAAAAGGAAAAGATGGGCAAACTATGTGGCTGTGACATATCACTCTGTTTATTGCCACAGTTGATTCAGGGTATCTGGCTGGTCATCTCCCTTGCGGATCCCTGTGGAAAGGCAAACAGTTCCACCAACTGAGTACTAAGTATTCAAATGTAGAAATTATGCAGGCATCCATCCTCTTTCAAACCACAATTATTTTTTTAAAAAAAATGTTCTGTGTGTGTGGATGTGTCTATATCTATGTATATGATACTGATGTGTGAATCCATATATGTAGAAATCTTTTCACTGTAGTTTCAGGTGATTGAAACACATCATCAGGCTTGCTCAACAAGTACTTGAACCCAGTGCCTGCTGAGGTCTCACAAGACCAACATGAGTTTTTGTTTTGTTTTTAATTTTATGAGTATGAGTGTTTTGGGTACACATATGCATCAAATGGAAGCCTTTAGAAGGGGGTGAAGAATCCCCCCCCCATGCACCCTCCCACCTGACTCCTTAATTCACATAGGTGCTTGAATAAATAGTACGCCAGATGTGGTCACACACATACACACTCCCCCCAGCCCCCATCTCTAGTGCCAGAAAAAAAGATGTATCTCTGAGTTCAAGGCCAGTCTCTAGCCTACATAGTGAGTACTAGGACAATTTTACGAAGAAACTTTGCCCATTGTTTTAAAAAGTAAGAAAAAAGATAGATAATAAATCGGTAAAGGATTTAGTTCTTTAATGCCCACTTTAAAAGCATAACTGTGTCCATTTATTCATGTTTCATGAAGCAGTAGACACTAACCCTATATGAACAGAGCTCAGTGCTTTTTATTCCTTGTTCTATTATTCATGATAATAATAGAAGTTCTAGGCTTTACTGACTGCTAAATTCTTCCTCTCCTATTTCTTTGTTCAGGACTGTGATATCCAAACCCTCTTTACATATTTTCATTTGATTTTATTTAGTGTTATGTTCGTGTGTGTGTGTGTGTCTGTGTCTGTGTCTGTGTGTGTCTGTGTGTGTATGTGTAAGTGTATAAATGGAGTCACATATGTGGAGGTCAGGGAAAAACTTTGGTAGTCAATTCTCTGCTAATTGAAATGTTCTACATGGAAAGCAAGCATTTTCGTTCATCAAGCCATCTTACCAGCTTCCCTACTTTTTTGTTTTCCTTCTTACTCCCAGGAGATCTTAAACTTACAACTTTTCCCATTCTTCATCTTAGTTCTTGATACTCCAGGTATTAGAGTCTATTAAGAGAGATCACCTATCCGAGCCATGACTTCTGTTGGTTGGCATTTTTTATAAGACAGAGTCTTACAGTGGAGCCCAAGCTTCCCTGGAAGTCACTGTGTAGACCATAACAGCCTTCAACTTGTGGTAATCCTCCTCCAGCTTCCAAGCCACATGACTTAAGATGTCCTACAGATAGCATTCTATTCTTTGCTGGTATAGTAAAGAAAACTGTGGTGGTTGATAGTATATGCAAATGAGCACCATATTCAGAGTATCTGAAGGTTGAGTATGTGGAGTACAGTAGCATTGGATTGGTACAATATTTAGGGCACTTTGAAAACTGACAACTGAAAACTGCCTACCTTGTATTTTAGGAATCTTAATGCTTTCAAGTAACTTTTTATTATGTGGGGAAGGCCTCAAGCATACTTTTCTTTGAAGAATCCCAACTTTAAAATGGCAAAGTATTCAGTTATTTACTGAAAACCCATTTGTCACTGTTCTAGTTGGCTGTGGGACCTAAGAAAATGGAGCTAATAAATGAGACAGTGCATCAGCCAGTTTATGTATACTGAGGCTTAAGAGCGGTCACATAAGTCACACACAGCAAAATCATGTCTTCCATAGAGGCCTATAAATAAATAACAATAACCAGATATAATGAATAACGTAAGGTAAACTTGCTCCTATCTGATACACCCGGGAGGGGCATGAAGGCACAATCGAAAACCAATTCCATGTTGTTGTTGTTTAAGAAATTGAGGTCACAAGACTCTATTTCTGGAGTTTCTGGACTCTTTATTTCTGTCCTTATTTCTTGGAGTTTTCTTACAAGAACTGAGGAATCTCATACAACTCTATTCTTGGACACACATTTATTACTCTCATTCCATTAGGAAATAAATTTGAAATTCAGTGTTAGAGGTGAGAAGAAATCTGCATGATATATATGTTGTTTATAACTGGAAGAAGACTCTTTGGGGAACAACTGGAGTGTAATAAGTACTATGGGCCTTATCTGAAGGTAACTGTCGTTTCTTTTGTAACGGCTGGTTCTGTTACTTTGTAATGGCCCGTTCTGTTGTTCCGGTCCACAGGTCAGGGTCTAGCAAGAGAGAAAGTGGGGACGGAGGAAGGGCGAAAGAGGGGTGAGAGACGCAAAAGATGGATACAGGACAGAGTCTGGTCAAGTCTCTTCTTTATTCTCCTCTCTTCTTCCATATTCTCCTCACACACATAGAAAGGAAATCTTGGGTATTTATTCCCTTTACCACGTGACTTGTCCTCATGGACAAGCTCAACTGAAGCCACTACGTCACGTGTCTTGTAGCCATGTCTACACTAAACAGTATAACAAGATGTTTATCAGACTACGCTCAACTATTACATGCTGTTAAAAACAAGTCTTTTGTCAAGATATATGACTTGAGATGACTATAAAGATGATAGCCACTTTTGGCCAACATCTGAATATTGAAAACTACAGGGTAGTTTGTGACAGTGTCTGTACTCCACCTACTGGTGTTTCCTTCTCCTTTCTGGCTTGCTTCTTTGGGAAGTTGTTGCTTTGACATGATAATATTCTGTTCTGGTATGAGTCATTCATGATAAGAATCTATGACTGATGCCTTTCTTTCTGTTAATATCATTTTGTTGATACACTACAGGTGAATTTACTCCTGAAATGCAGGTGAGAATTCGACAAGAGATTGAGAAGGAGAAGAAAGTGGAGCTATGGAAGGAACAATTTTTTGAAAGTTACTATGGTCAGAGGTAAGCTAGAGCAGACTGTGTATCCAGATGTTAATGTCATGTGATACCTCGATGTTTTTACCTTATTGGAGAGTCTAGTGCCTAGTTCCTTCATTAGTAATAGCCTTAGCCAGGTAGTAGTGGCACACACCTTTTATCCCAGCACTCAGGAGGCAGAGGCAGGTTTATCTCGGTGAGCTCAAGGCCAACCTGGTCTACAGAGTGATTTCCAGGACAGCCAGGGTTACATAGATAAACCTCATCTTGAAAAACCAAAACGAAGGTACAGCTTTTTGTTTTGTTTTTAAAGAATCATGGATGTACAGAATTGAATCACTCATAATCTTTGATTTTTAGCTTACATTGTAGGCAAAGAGGGTTCCACTTTCTTCTTTCTTTAATCTTAAATTAGAGTTCTTCCTTGGAAAAGACTGGCTTCTGGTAATTTCATGAGATAGAATAATACTTGAGAGTTCTGTGCATTTTTATAGTGATTTTCCAAAATGTTGTTAACCTAAACCAGTCAGGAATCCAAAGAGTCATGTAATGGTGGGCCATTATACCAAACCTGTAATTAAAATCCTTTCCTCTGCGACTGGAAGATGTTCATCACTGAATCAAGACACACACTTTATTTTTAAAGGGCTGAAGTCTGGAACAACTTTTTTTTTTTAATTTTTGGATAACAGAACAATCAAAATGAAATTTTACTGGGTAAATTTAATAGATAATCTGTTTGGTTTGAGTAGGATTACATAGTCCAGCTCCTGTTTGTTAGTCTCCCTCTGCATAGCAGGAAACACCAAGGAGAAGGCTTCATTGACTACAGAGAAAAGTAAGGCTTTTTTTTTTTCTCCAAGTATAAATGTTCATTTAAGATAGATACCTACTAAAATTAAGAATCTCAACTGCTGATTTTTCTATAAATTTATATAGACAAATAGATAAAATTGATGGTAAGTATACTGTAATAAGTCACAGTAAATCTTTGGGTGCACATGCCACAGTGTGGAGTTGGTTCTTTCTAGCATATTAGTTCCTTAGTTCAAACCTAGGTGGACATCTCACTGGAGCTAAATAGACTGGTTTTTATTACTAATTCTTTTAAGGTGCTAGAGGGGGTTTAATTGATTGTTGTTGTTGCTGGTTAAGTAATACTATAAAACAGTAAAAAGAGTCACTGGTGACCCATAAAAATTAGCTTCACTTTTTCCAAGCCATGCTGCAAGTCCCTGCTGACTTCCACCCCCAGGTAGCTCAACTGTCTTCTCAGGTTCCCCTTAGAAGTCTGGGGCCAACCTTCCTATAAACACTAGTGAGCAAAATTGATCATAGTTCCAACCTAAGTCTCAGAGTAGAAGCACTTGACCTTTCTTTAGGTTCTTTTAGCTAGCCTGTGAGTTTCTAGATATTACGACTCCTATATAAGCAGAAGTAACAATAACAGCCACCACTATAGAACTTTTATTGTGTACCAAGTGAGTACTTCATATGGAGTAACTTCATCAGCAGCAACATTGAAGTTGTTAATTCCAGTGTTCAAGTAAAAGAACTAAGATGCAAAAGCATACAGAGCCAGTCAGTATCTTGTCAACAATTGGTATCAGAGCCAGGATTTGAATTTAATTACTTTGGCTCAAGAATTCTACAAAAAAATACTTACTGTGTGTCAGTGGTTTTCTAGTTATTGACATAGTCTACGTTTCTCATGTTTTCAGTAACATGGGCTATTTCCCAACTAACAGCTCCTTCTGTTTTTTAGTTCTGGCCTAAGCCTTGAAGATTCACAGAAACTGACAGCTTCCCCAAGTGATCCCAAGGCAAAGAAAAGCCCAGCCGAACAGCCAAAATCCGTACTTCCTTCAGAGGCCTCTCCTGTCAGAATCATCCCAGTAGTTCCTCAGTCCAAGTGTAAAGAAGAAGCAGTGCAAATATCATCACCATTCAAAAAAGAAGAAGGCCAAGACGAGGCAAGGCCAGAGTCTAAATCCCCAGAACCTTCTCTTACATCAGCTAGCACTACAAATGAGCTTATCACCATGAAGCCTACCAGGAGCCCTAAGAATGAGGGTCTCTTAGAACAGAAGCCAATTGCCTCTGTTGAACAAGAGTCTGAGAAAGAAAATCATGTCACCACAACTTCTAGTAATAACAAAAGTGAGAACCAAGAAGTGTTAGCTATATCCCCAAGCAAATCTAAAAATTCTGGGTTAGAAAAACCCATAACAAAGCCTATTGGTGAAGCCGGTCCACTGGACCCTGATTTGAAGATGCCGCCAACAACTGTTACTGATCAGATTTCAGAAAGTCTCAAGAGGAAATCTTCTCTTACCCAAGAAGAGGCAACTGGCAGCTGGGAGAAAAGACCACGTATCACTGAGAGTTGCCAGCACCAGCAGCCATTTCAGGTCTCCCAACAGCCCTTTCTTAATAGAGGGGACAGGGTCCAAGTGCGAAAAGTCCCACCTCTCAAGGTGAGAACGTGCTTGTTATACCTGCTAAGTCTCATAACTGGTGGTGTTAACATAGAACCAGTAGTGTACACTTAATATACATATAACTGTGGTGTTGTATAAATAAAATTAGTAATAGTCAGGCTTTAGAAATGCATTCCTACATTGTTTTCTTGATATTTGAGTAAGGGATCTGAATAATTCATGTCTTAGAGGCGAAGTCTTGAAGTCTTGCTATGCAGCTCAGGCTGGCATTGAATTCTCAGTCTTTCTGTTGCTGGTTATTGAGTGCTGGAATTAATGGCCAAAAAGTTTTCTTCAGTGAATGTCAAATTAGAAATAAATTCTAGACTTAGGAGCTGTATTAAATTTTAGTTTAATATAGAATGGTTTACACTGAAGACTTAATCCACTCTGACCAGATTTATAGAATTTGCCCTTTATAGATTGGGTCAGAAGCTGTTTTACTCTTTTATCTTACACTCTATCTAGCTTCCATAATTTATAACAGAACAGAATGTTTTAGCCAGTTTGTTTCTACATGCATATAACAACAGCTCCGGAAAGATAGCAGTTGAAGATAATGAATTGCCTAAACCATTGAGGCCTTCTCTCAAAACAACAAATAACAAAAGAAGAACTTTCTATACAAAATTTGAATTTTAATATTAGTTTTGCAACTTGATCTATTGTGTTTTGTTTATATAATATTTAAAAGTAACAATCTAGCTGGGCTATGGTGGTATATTCCTTTAATCTCAGGAGTCAGAGGCTGGTTGGTTTTTGTTGTTGTTTGTTTTGGTTTGTATTTTTTGTTGGTAGGTTGTTTTGTTTTTTTGAGACAAGATTTCTCTGTGGTACAGCTCTGGCTGTCCTAGAACTTTCTTTGTAGACCAAGTTGGCCTCTGCCTCTACCTTTGCCGTCCATTGTTGGGATTACAGGAACGCAACACCATTGCCCAGCTTGTTTATTATTCTTTTTTTCTTTTTTTTTCTTTTTCCCCCGAGACAGGGTTTCTCTGTGTAGCCCTGGCTGTCTTGGAACTCACTCTGTAGACCAGGCTAGCCTTGAACTCTCAGAAATCCACCTGCCTCTACCTCCCAAGTGCTGGGATTAAAGGCGTGCGCCACCACCGCCCAGCTTGTTCATTATTCTTAAAAGCAAAATATAACATCTCATTAATGCTTCATGAAGACAAAAAATAATTCAAACTTGAGCATATAAAAACTTCTAACTGCTTTGTCCTTGTTTAATTTCAGTATGTTAATACTGATGACTTAAGTCATCTTGTATTGTCCTGGGAAGGATGATAACCCTCACGTAGTATTTTAAGAGCCTGGCATGGTGAAACATAACTGTAATCCCAACATTTGGGAAGGTCACAAGTTTGAGGACAACCTTGGTGTATATAAGCATAATCTTCAAAAGTGTGTGTGTGTGTGTGCATGCATATATACACAGTCTTAACACCAGCACTTGGGAGGCCAAGGCAGGCAAATCTTTGTAAAGATATCTCTACAAAAAGAATACCATGCCAGCCAGAACGAAAACAGAAATCCTGTCTCAAAAAAAAAAAGACAAACCAGCCAAAACCAACCAAATAAAAGAATACAAAGCATTCTGTGGTGGGTGCGATAACAATATAACTTACTAAGTGGTTTTACTATAAGCAAAGTTATTAGGTACTTTTACTTTTTTGTTTTGTTTCTTAAGAGTTTCACTGTGTAGCTTTGGTTGTCCTTAAACTCACTCTGTAGACCAGGCTGGCCTTGAACTAACATATAGGTTGCACCTATGGCCTTACCCTTGGATAACTGGCTTTTGTGACTAGGCTTAGCTAAAAATATCCTCAAATAAGACTGTTTATCTCCAAACAAATTTCCTGTGTTTTATTTAATAAATTTGTCTATTTTCTCTTACAGTCTCTTCTCTATATTAGCAAGAGGCAACAATTGCTTCTTTTTTACCCACAGAGCTTCTAAGCCATTCTGTGTTAAGTAAATGATGCTGTCCAAGCTTTTAGAACTGAGTATACTTCTTAAGTGTATTAATTTTATGACAACTGTTTTTAAATAACACTGATTTCTGAGGTATAGGAAGTTGATTTTTAATACTTCTGACTTTTTGAATAATGAAAAATAGTGACCTTACAATTTATAATTGAAGAATTTACAGGAAGATGACATGCTTTTCTTATAATTGATCACTTAATTTTTGAAATTAAGTACTCTAGAATGTTATCAGTTTTTGCTCCTTTTTATTCCACCAAATACTAAAAGGCGTCATATCTGCATTCACTATAGTTAATTTCCTTTACTTCCAAAGGTTTTTTTTTTTTAAGATTTATTTATTTATGTATATGAGTACACCATTGCTCTCTTCAGACACACTGGAAGAAGGTATCAGATCCTCCATGAGCTACCATGTGGTTGCTGGGAATTGAACTTAGGACCTCTGGAAGAACATTCGGTGCTCTTAAGACAACAATCAGTTTCTTTTGTAATACAAAAACCAGTGGTTTCAGAGTAGACATAGTGACACATGCTTTTACTGTTAATAGCAGAGACACGGGGATCTGTGAGTTAAAGGCCAGCCTGGTCTACATTATGAGTTCTAGAACAGCCAAAACTATATAATGAGATCCTGTCTGTCTCAAAAAAAGAAAAAAGTTAATGGTTTGAATGTTAGTAGTTTTTCACAATTTTTTTCTTTAGCATAATACATATTTTTCTAGCAATTCTGATTTATAAGCTGGGGGATGGAACCCCAAAACACATACATTTTAAAAAGGTTATACAATCAAGTACAGAATTATCTGGGGTGAAAATGATTGGCAGACAGTATGTGCATGGGCCTTTATGTGGGTAGACGAAGTAGGGTTGAACCCTAGACACAATGTGTGTGTGTTCTTAGTTGTAGAGCAGCCATGTGTGTCATGGGTGTTTTGCGTTATCTGCTCTAGTCTTACAGCTGAAAATTGATCTCTGCCTTCCCCCATTCCTTACTGTTTTTTAGATCCCTGTCTCCAGAATCTCCCCGATGCTGTTTTCTACATCGCAGGTCTCTCCCAGGGCTCGTTTCCCAATCTCCATCACTAGTCCTTACAGAACAGGAGCCAGAACTCTGGCAGACATCAAAGCAAAAGCCCAGTTGGTTAAAGCACAAAAGGCAGCAGCCGCAGCCGCTGCTGCAGCCGCTGCAGCCGCCTCAGTTGGAGGGACCATTCCAGGACCTGGCCCCGGGGGTGGACAAAGTCCAAGAGAGGGTGGTGAAAGGAAAACTGCTGGAGGAGGGAATGCAGGCTCAGACCCAGTCAGTACAAGTGCAAAAGGTCCCACACTGGAACTGCCGGGAACTGGAAGCAGGGGAGGTACGAGAGAACTTTTACCCTGTGGTCCTCAACCTGAGACCAATACAGCAGGCCAGACGCAGCCTCCTGGTGTCTCTGGAGCACAGCTACAGCAAACCTCCTCAGTGCCTGCAGGACGTGCCATCAGTGCAGCACGCACAGACATCCCATTACCAGCTCACATAGAAACATCAGACAGTGAGAAACCAAACCCCCACAAGGCAACAGCCACAGCAGCCTCTCCTTGCCACTCGCAAGACCCTAGGAGTTGCAGACTTGAGAAAGCTCTGTCTCCAACAGGGCCTCCTCTGATCTCAGGAGCCTCACCTGTTTGTTTTGTAGCTGATGGCACAGTTGAGCCCAAAGCAGGTTCTAATAAGAATGCACCAAAGCCTTCAGCCTTAGCAAAGACAACGGCTTCTGCTCCACTAGATATGACTTCCTCTCCTGTAACATCTTCATTGACAACAGCCAGTTTAGAAAAACTCCCTGTACCCCAGATCAGTGGAACTGCAACATCTACTGGATCAGCTCCATCCTCAAGCACTTTGCCAGCAGCTTCTAGCCTTAAAACCCCAGCAAATATGAATGGACCCATTTCAAGACCAAGTTCTAGTATCCCTGCTAATAATCCTTTAGTTACTCAGCTACTTCAGGGCAAAGAGGTTCCCTTGGAGCAAATTCTGCCTAAACCTCTCACCAAAATTGAAATGAAAACAGTTCTACTGACTACAAAAGAGGAAAAGGGAATAGGGATATTCCCTGGTACCAGTGTAATTGAAAGTAGCAACAGAGAGGAAGTTAATGGCAGGCAGGCCCATCTGGCTATCCAGCAGCTGGGGAAACCCTTGCAAAGTAAACAGCTTTCCCAGGTTCCAAGGCCAGTTTTCACTGCTAAGGACCGGAAGGACCCCTGCATTGACACTCACCAGTACCAAGAAGGTCTAAGTAAAACAACGCAAGATCAGCTTTTTCAGACTCTCCTCCAGAGGGCTCAGAGGCAGAGTGTTCTTTCATTTGTGCCGCCCTCTCAGTTCAGCTTTGCTCACTCAGGTTTCCACTTGGAAGACATCCCCACAACCCAGAAGTTCACACTGGGTTTTGCTGGCAGAAGGACATCCAAGCCTGCAATGGCAGGTCACTATTTACTTAATATCTCCACCTATGGCCGGGGTACAGAGAGCGTTAAGAGGACCCATTCTGTAAATCCTGAGGAACGCTTTTGTCTAAGTAGCCCCACCGAGGCCTTGAGAATGGGACATGCAGATTGTAAAACCACAACTGGAGAAAGCAGTAGCAGCAAAGAAGATGAAAGTGATGAAGATAGTGTGGGTGATGAACAGGAAGCTGTGTCAGTGAAGGAGGAGCCCTGGGCTTCTCAGAGTTCTGGCAAGCAGCCCTACAGTGGGGAACCTCCATCCACCAATGAGTGTTTAGCTAGCAAGAATGGTAAGGCCGAGCCACCAGTGAGTGAACAAACCACTTTAGGCAAGGAGAATTACATATTCTCTAGAGGCCAAACGTTTGATGAAAAGATCCTAGCCAGAGATTTTATTCAGGCTGCACATAAACAAATGACTCATACTGTGAGAGGTAAGACAATATGTAGCAGCCCTGAGCGTTTCAGTTCTGCTGCTCTTTCTCTCCCTGCAGACAGCCCCACACATCAGCCTCTACTCCTTCCACCACTGCAAACCCCAAAATTATATGAAAGCCCCACACAGATAGGGCCAAGCTATAGAGGCATGATCAATGTCTCCACCTCATCAGACATGGACCATAACTCTGCTATACCAGGCAGCCAGGTATCTAGCAATGTAGGAGATGTCATGTCGTTTTCAGTAACTGTCACTACCATTCCTGCTAGCCAAGCAATGAATCCCAGCAGCCATGGCCAGACAATTCCTGTTCAGACTTTTCCTGATGAGAATAGTATCGAGGACACACCTTCAAAATGTTACTGCCGGTTGAAAGCCATGATCATGTGCAAAGGATGTGGAGCTTTCTGCCATGATGACTGCATTGGCCCCTCCAAACTGTGTGTCTCCTGCCTCGTTGTTCGGTAATAAGACTACAGCATATGTAAAGGAGGGAAGGGTAGGCTTAAAAAGACATGTTGCACCCTTTTTAAATCACAGAAATAAAGTTTCAGTTGTCTCAAGAGACGTTAATCAGGAATACAGAATGCAGGTCTTCACATTTTCAGGAAGAGCACCTTGTATAGTAGGTCTGAGTCAAATAGAACTGAGTTGGTGACAAAGTTTGCACTTACAAAATCATGTAAATATGTCACATTTTGTTTTAACATTTTTTTCAAAGTATTTAGGTGATGATGTGTTAACTTTTACATTCAGATTTATGTTTCATTCTTTTGACTGAGAAAAGTTCAATGGTATGCATGGTGAAAGGAAGCTACCTGGCTGCCTCTGACCTCTCCCTGGGCTAGGAAAAGGAAAGTCAGGAAGTGAACATTGTGCTGTTTATGACATCACAGACCGGTTCAGGCTCTTCACAAATAAGATGGCCTTTGTGGGACTTAGATTTGGGGATTTGCTCATCCCTTTACTTTAGGTGAAACCATTTTCAAAAGGTATTAACATCCCAGACAGGACCCTCACAGTCCTGGCTTAGCTTTTGGCTTCCATGAATCAGTACTGTTGTGAAGCAGAGCTCTGCTGTTAAGAGCGTTTCTGCTTCTAAGGAACTCCTATGTTAGACTAGTATGTACATGGCAGTAGTTCCAGCAATAATACATCCCGACATTGCATCATTCATAGGCTCCCACAGATAGACACATTAGGGGTGTGTGTGTGTGTGTGTGTATACTGTGTAATGTTGGAAAAGAAAAATGAAATTGAAGAAACTGAACCTTCAAGGAATTTGGAAGAGTGGTTTTAACACTGGACAGAAAATACAGTCTTCCTGTTCTCTCAAACTATTTTTAGGTAGAAAAGGTCTTTAGTGGTACTCTGCTTTGGCATCCAGAACATAAAGAGATGGACACAGCTACCCTATGCCATCCTACTATAATAAATTTTTGCGTACACACACACACGCAGAGTACAAGAAGAGTTTGCTGGTTTAGAACGCAAGTCAACTATTTCAGCTGTCTGGACAGCCAGGATGCCTAATGTGAAAAGGCATTGTGAGTGACTAATGGAATTTATGGCTGTGAGATTTTGCTGGTTTTTTTTCCTTTTGACTTTTTTTTTTTTTAAATCCTCCCAGCACTCCAGAGGCAGAGGCAGACCAGTCTCTGAGTTCAAAGTCAGCCTGATCTTCATAATGACTTCCAGGACAACCAGGGCTATCTAAGAAGCTGTCTCAAAACAAAAACAAACAAAACCCTAAATAAATAAAAGAAGTATAGAAACAAGAGGCTAGAGAGATGGCTTAGCATTTCTGAGCACTGACTGCTCTTCCAGAGGTCCTAAGTTCAATTCCTAACAACCACATGGTAGCTCACAGCCATCTAGTGTCTGAAGACAGTGACGGTGTACTCACAAATATAAAATAAATCTTTAAAAAAGAAACTGATGGGCATGGTGACACACGACTTTAATCCCAGCACAGAGGGAAAAGGGAGGTGAATCTTCCTGGGTTACTGGGTTAGGACCAGTATGGTCTGCATAGCAAGTTCCAGGGTACTCAGTGAAAGACTGATTTTTGTTTTTTGTTTTTTTCTTTAAAAAAAAAAAAGTTACAATTAAAGATGGTTAAAGAAAATAGTTTACCAGAATTTAATATTAAATAAATAGTCTGTATTATTTAATTTCAAGTCTCCTGATTTGAAGTATGTGGTGTAACATTGCAGCCCAGTATAGGTGTATCTCAAAAGCTATTTATAAAGCTCAGAACAGTCTAAACTTGTTAATTACATCACATTCCAGATTGGAGAAAGGAGACAGTAATGTATTTTGCCTGCCTTGTAATGCTAACCCCTGGCCACCATACTTTTTTGCATCAAACACTGGGAGTGCTTCCTCAGTCCCTGCTCCAAACTCTGAAATTCACCCTTCATTTTTTTTTCCCTGCTATTGTGGACCTAAGTAATTACAGGTTTAAGTTCTCTATACAGCACTAGTCAAGACAATGTGACATCTTTCCATCTTCCCCTTTTTATTTCTGGAAATTGCTTAGAGAAAAGAAAGGCCGAAAGGATTCAAGGTTAAGAAGTATGTATGTTCTGAAGTGAAGGACCAGTAAGAAATAAAAGTCAGGGTTCTGCTCCCAAACTTTCAGGACAATGGGTAGTCCCCATGGGACTTTAAAAGACCCCTATCTGAGTAGTCTCCCTTGTCTAGCCTGCTGGAAGAAGGTCAATGAATTCAGAATGGACCTCCTGCTGTCAGTGACTAGTTTGTATTGGTGAGAATAATTTTCCTACTTCCTTTCTTTCTAGAAAGGCTTTTGCTCCATAGTTACCTTAATCTGAGAATGGATGGACAGGAGGAAGATGTTAGGAACTGTCAGGTCCATTTAAAGAGGAATTACATTGTTACTCTTCTTGATCCAAACTCAGGCCATTTAAGTCCTAAGTACCGTTCTTCACTAGATTCCACTAAGTAATACCCAACTAATTTGTGTTCAAAAGTATTCCAGAAGCAGGATTTACCAGCTATTTTTTTAGGTTGAAAACATATTAAATAAAAATCCATTTAGTCTATTTGCTTTAAAACATGGTTTCACCTTATTAATGGACAGAAAATAAACTAGTCTGGCCCTTTGAGTTTGTCACTCCAGTAACTGTTAAGACCAGTTTTGTCATAGCCTTTCGGTTATTTTACTTTTAAGTCAACTCTGAACTGGTTCAATAAGTGCTAAGTTTGTTCTTTGGTTGTTGGGTGGCAATTTCCAGTGAGGTAATAAATATCATACCTGATATACCTGATGGGGCTGTGTGCCCCATCTAGCCTTCAAAGTAGTCTCTGTAAATCACCCCTGGGATAGTATTCGTAGTGTGTCATCTCAGTGTGATTTTTCGGTGTTCTGAGTTGCCTAAGTAGAACACTCCTGAATCATAAAGTCATCTTTGTTTTGTTTTTTGAATAATCAACATTCTTCAGCCCACTAATAAGGGGTTGGGGGAGCCATACAGGTAACCTGGAGTCTTTTATCTGGCCTTGGTTCTTTGACCCCTGTGCTCAAGACACTAAAGCTGTCTCCCATGTCCTGTGTGACATTTCTTTTTTTTTTTTTTTTTTTTGGTTTTTGAGGCAGGGTTTCTCTGTGTAGCCCTGGCTGTCCTGGAACTCACTCTGTAGACCAGGCTAGCCTCAAACTCTCGAACTCAGAAATCTGCCTGCTTCTGCCTCTCAAGTGCTGGGATTAAAGGCGTGCGCCACCACCGCCCAGCTTGTGTGACGTTTCTTAAAAGAGTAAGATGAGGGAGCTTATCTTGCGAGGGGAAGGCTGCATTTCTATGGGTATAGAGATATGGATATTTGAGAGCCTATCTCAGATGTGGATTCATAGACAAAGGAAGACCTCACTGCCTTCCAGGTGAAGGTGTGTTGTCCTACATACAACAGCCCCATCAGTTACCATTCTGACTACACTGCTTTCCTCCACTTAAAGTCTTCACAAGCTCTTGGGTTAAATGGTTTGTTATGGGCAGGCTTTCCTCTAGTCATTGCTTTGCGATTTATTTTAGAGCTCATTGTCAATGAACAATGTCAGAATTGTTTCCTCCCAGACTTAACAAGGAGAAGAAAGTTTCTTGTTGCTTTACAACTGTGTGTTAAGTGCTGAACTTGGCCATGGGTAGTTTGCAGCTCAATTTATAGAACAGTCCAAAGAGACTTTGCAAACATGACAGGCAGGGACCTTTTCCTATGTGTTTCAATACCTATATACCTATTGAACAAAGCAGTAGGTAGCCATTTCCTAAAGTTGAAGCAGTAGCTTCATAGAATCTTGGTTACTTTATTTTTTTTAATGCTTTACATTTGATACAACTATTGAAGATCAATTTAAAAATAACTTTCCAGTAATATATTTTAAGTAATATATATTTTAATATCTGTAAAAAGTGACAGTGAAGGACTGAATTTCTCATGTATACTATGTTTAATGGTAGGGTCTCACTGTTAAGGCACAAGTTATTTCAAAGGAGTTGCTCTAAAAACACTCAGATTATTTCCCAAAAGAAAAAAAAAATGCAATAATGGGAATGATTTGGGGCTTTTATTTTTAATTTTAAAAGAAAATTGACTTATTTACCACAAGCTATTTTTCCCTCTCTGGTGATAAGGTTTGTACAGGCTGGTTTGGTAAATGCTAAATTTTTGTGTCTCTTGCCTTTTTAAAGGAATTATTAACATTGGAATTGAGGGTATGTACAGAGAAGTTGGTGTCAATGCCATTTAATAAGTCATATTTTTTCACAAATAAGGAAAAATCATTTTAATAAGAATTTTAAGTATTTACAATAAATATATGTATATAGATTGTATGTATTCATATATTTTTCATTTTATTATTAAGTAAAAGATAATTAAAAGTGAAATTAAAAATCTTGTAGTTTTTGATGAATCTTGAGGTCTGACATCTGAATGTAACATGGTCAAGGGCCTTCAAATAGTTTCCTTATACATGGGAAGGTCACCACAGACTGAGAAAGAGTAAATTGAGGAACTTGATTATAAGTCAGGACAGTGTATTTCAGAACTTAAGTAAAAATATGAAAACGCCATAGCTCATCTACGTTGTGTTTCCTAACCACCTAATGACTCCAGAAGATTGAGGAAAGCAGAGTAGTTCCTTGCAGTGTGTCTGTGGTTCCTTCTAGCATCAAGGAAGGTAAGGGGACATATTGGGGGAAACAGGCTTTTACAGCGATTGATGCTTTGTTATATGTTGGCACCATCACATACCAGGCCCTTGGGATGCTGAAGAACTAACCTCTTAAACATACAGAAGACTTGTTTTCTCTCCCGCAGCCATTCTCCAAGGTGAGTTTCATAGACAGATTCATGTGGTTGACTGATCTGGGCAGGTCAACCTAGATCTGTGTTAAGAACACCTGTGCCTTGATTAAGTTGTTTCCAAATAATTAGAGATGGCTTGTGTCAAGAGCATTTAGGGAAATGAGCAGTGAGCAAACTATTTGAAGTTAAATGTCTTTGTTCCCACACCTGGATTACTCTGAATCAGAGAACTCACTTATGGTTGTCAAATAAATGGTTTGGGGATATAATAGAACAGAATAACTACATAGGTGGTCTTGGAAATAAAGATAGATCTCCTGATCTGTAAAATTTGTAATGAAGTTCAGTGATAATAAAAGCCCACCTGCTCCTCTTGAGTGCTGGGCTTAAAGGTATGTGCCACCAAGCTAGGCTACCTAGCTTTTTATGTAAAAACATTGAAGTTAGTTTAGTTATCCAAGAGATAGTGTTACAGATCTCAGCTGAAAGAACTTTCTTTAAAAAAAATCTTGGGGACCATGGGAAAACTCAGTCACTAAGAACACTTGCTGCCCAAGCATGAAGACCTCCATGCAGAACCCTGACACCCATAGAAGGTGGGGATTTGTGGTATTTGCCTCTAATACTACCTCTGGGGAGATAGATAAAGGCTGGTGTTTGTGGTTTCCCAATCAGTTAAACTCCAGGTTCTGTAAGAAAACACTGTCTCTCATCATAAGGTGGACTGAGAACATTCTCTCATGAACCTTTGTCCAACCATTGTCTCTACATGTTCAGGCAAGTGCACTTGAATTGCATATGTGTGCACACACAAAGGAAATTTGTTAAGTCTCAGGGAACATCTGCATCATAATTCCTAATCATAATAGGGAAGAAGGTGAAATTACGATCATTAAAATACCGCCCATTTACTTAACCATTTAGCACAGTCACTTTTTAAGCAAAATTTATATTGTGATCCCAGAATCTTAGAAAACTATGTTTATTGCTTTTTACACAACTTTATCTTAACTGATTTTCAGTCTGATTGAACATTTCGAGACTTTTATATACAAATCCTGTTAAGTATTTATTGAATACTTAAACTGTGTTCAGCCCTGACAAAGTGCTGTTTATGCAAGGATAAGAAAAATTCACATAAATCATTCTTCCTAAAATTGCAACCATGCAGCACTGACTGTAGTTTTTAGGGTTCAGTTAATGCTGTGTTTCCCAAAATAAGTGTGAGTTGTAAAAGAAAAGCTTTGAGCACTGGATAAAACAGTAGTGACTTTAAAAAAAGGTACTGCCCCTCAGGCTGGAGAGATGGCTTAGCTGTCAGGAACACTGACTGCTTTTCCAGAAGTCCTGAGTTCAATTCCCAGCAACCACATGGTGGCTCACAATCATCTGTAGTGAGATTTGATGCCCTATTCAGTGTGTCTCAAGACAGCTACAATGTACTTAAATACATAATCTTTTTTTTTTAAGATTTATTTTATGTGAGTACACTGTAGCTGTCTTCAGACACCCCAGAAGAGGGCATCAGATCTCATTTCAGATGGTTGTGAGCCACCATGTGGTTGCTGGGAATTGAACTCATGACCTCTGGAAGAGCAGAC
>NW_021604743.1:786148-800360 GCF_004785775.1 Grammomys surdaster | reverse complement strand
CATCCTGACCCACAGGCAGAAAAAGAAAGAACCTGGGCCTGCATGAGCTTTTGAAACATGAAAGTCCAATGCCAGACACACTGCCTCCCCACAAAGAGAAGCCTCCTCCAACAAGCCCATACCTCCTGATAGTTCTAATCCTCCTCAAATGGTGGCACTCCCCAGTGACTAGGCATATATTATATATTCAGATATTCAAATATATTATGAGCCTTTGAGGTCAATTCTTATTTAAACTACCTAAAAGGCAAAGCACATAGATTTTTTTTTTTTGCCCCAAAGTCAATAACCGGGTTACAGGGATGAGGAGGAAGTGGAACTCTTATGCCTTGATGGTAGAAATGTAAAGGCTGTAGCTATTGAGTTAACTTTCATGTTTCACTTGAAGGGAGGAAGTATTTGTTTTGGCTCCAGGTTTCAGTCCATGGCCAGCTATCTCTTGCTTCTGACAGTGTTGTCATGGTAGAAGAGATTTGTGGAGCAACGTTGCTTACCTCATAGCAGGTGAAAAACAGAGAAAAGGGTAGAATGTGGGGGGACAAAGTATGTCTTTCCAACACATGACCCTTGTGAACTATTTCTTCCAACTAGGCCCAACCTACTTTTATTCACCTTCCCAGATAGTACCTACCAGTTGGAGTCCAAGCGTTGAACACATGAGCCTGAAGGGCACATTTCACATTCCAGCTGTATTAACAGTATGGGAATTAGCATAGGAGCCAAGCAATTACGATTCTGGGTATATAACCAGAGAGGATACTCATTTTTATTGTTGAGACAGTCATGTTCAAACATTTGTATACCAATGTTTGTGATATTATAATAGCCTTAACAGAAGCAACCTAAATGTTCACCAACAGACAACTGGGGAGAAAGGTGTTATATAAGTACAGTAGGACATAATTCAGCCTTAAAGACAAAAAGATATATACTTGGCAACATGTTCAACCTTGAAGACATGCCCAGTAAACAAGCCAGACACAAAATAGACAATCACTGCATGGTTCCAGGAATGTGAAACTCCAAGGATACTCAGAATCCCATCCAGGAGTGAGAGGATGGAAGAAAATGGGAGTTGTGTTTAATGGGTTCAGTAGTTCTGAGAAATATAAAAAATTGTGATGTAGTGGTACAATAGTTTTGATTGCCAAGTTGCCATGATATACCATTAACCAGGAGTAGAATCTCAGTGAGGAACTATCTTGGTTATGTTGGTCTATGTATATGCTTTTGGTGGATTTTTAAAAATTGAGGGAAGCCTCACCTTGAATGTGGGTGCCACCATTCCCTGGGCTGACTATTGCTTGCCTGCATGGTCTGTTCTATTCCTAATCACGGATGTGATGTGACCAAGTCCTGCAACCTTCTGCTGCTGTAACTTCCTTTCCCTCCTAGGTTGGTTTTGTCAGGATGCTTTATCATAGCAACAAGAAAAAAAAAAAAACTAATACAGCAGGTTTGGACATGATCCCTAAGTGACTAAGTGATCATTACTGGAAAGAGAGAGAGAGAGAGAGAGAGAGAGAGAGAGAGAGAGAGAGAGAGAGAGAGAGACAGAGCTGTGTGACATATATGAACACCTGTGTGCTCCTTGTATGTCCATGTAGAGGCCAGAGGAAGAAGTTGAGTGTCCTGCTGACAGTTTCTCTTGTCTCAGTGGACCTGGAGCTAGGATGGCAGCTAGCAATCCCCAGTGATCTTCCTGTCTCTGCCCCCACCATCACCAGAATGATGGGGTTTGATAGTACTAGTTCTCACTTCATCATACATTTCTTTTGGCCTTGTCTGGTTGTTTGTTTTGTTTTTGTCTCCAGTGCTAGGTATTGAACCCAACGTCCTGCCAGACAATCATTCTACCACCGAGGAGTGTCTGTTTCTAGCCCCTCAGCTCAGTTATTCGACATTCATCTGTATTGTCAAGTGTCTGAAAAGCTGATTCCTTTTCATGCTGGACACTAATTGTGTGGTGGTTTTATAGTTTAGTCAAATGAGTGGATTGGTTTTTAACACTTTTCTAATCCTAATAAAACTTTTTCACACACATCTACTAATAGGCATATGATTTGATTTCTTTTGGGCAAAAACCTCTGATTGAAAGTTATGAATAAAGTGACGACTACATGGTTTGAACTCTGTAAAATGCTAACTTGTTTTCCTAAGTAATTGTAATAATCTACAGTCCTACCAACAGTCTGAAGATCCAGTCCCTCTGTGTCCTCGACAACATTTGGGTCAATGGTCATTTAACAGGTATAATGGCATTTAGAGGGACAATTGCTGCCTGACATCCATAAATCTTTGGTTAAGTGTGTGGGGTTTTTTTTTGTTGTTGTTGTTCTTTGTTTTTTGAGACAGGGTTTAAAGGATGAAAGTCATTCCCCACCACTGCCTGCCTGTCTTGCTTTTTTTTTTTTCAAGCGAGGATGGGGGTAATTAACTTTTAAATATGGCAAGAAGTATAGATCCAAGTGACCCAAGTGACCTCTGCATCTTGATTTCTAGCTGCTCTAGCATGTTTTTTTGAGAGGTATTTTCTGTGTAGCCCTGGCTGTCCTGGAACTTGCTCTGTAGACTAGGCTGGGCTTGAACTCAGAGATCTGCCTGCTGCCCTGGGACATTTTAAAAGACTAATTTTTCCATACAATGTTTTTTGTACCTCTGTTGACGGCCAGTCTTGTAATATATCTGTGGATGAACTTATGTTTTGGACTCTATTTTATTCTGTTGACATAGTTGTATGTCGTTGAATATTATGACATTGCCTTAATTACTGCTACCTTAAATCTTAAAGTCTGGTAATATTATTAATCTTTCAACTTTACTTTCTATTTGTGAAATTGAATAAGCTTTATTAGGGCCTTTATTTCTATATGAATTGGAGTACCAGATGACCACATTCTACAAAAATGGGTTTTTATTGGAACTTGGTTTATTTACTTATTTTGAGACAAGGTCTCATTCTGCAGTCTAGAATTTACTGTGTAGCTACATAGTCCCAAACATATGATAGCCCTCCTGACTCAGCCTTCCAAGTCTGGGATTACTATAGGCTTGGAGTTTTCATCCACACCCAGTTCCTGAAATAACAGCTCTGAGACTTAATTATTTATGAATAAATACCTAAGTCATAAGCTTTGGCTTGTTCCCCTACTAGCTCATAATTTGTATAACCCATTTATTCTAGTCTACATGCCGCATTGCTGATTACCTCGCCTCAGTTTCATGTGTCCATCACCTCAGAATCCCGATGGCTAATGCCCTACTCTTGACTCTTTCCCAGAATCCTATCTTTCTCTTTCCCAGAATCCTATCTTTCTCTGCTGGATGTCCTGCCTCCTATTTCCAGGCCATCAGCCTTTTATTGACAGGTGATGTTTCCACACAGTTCATAAAAGATTCTCTCTACAGATTACAAAATGTAATTCCAAATTGCAATTATATTTAAGGAATGTATTAATTGGGGGGTATTTGACAGCATAATATTGCTTGATCATCTCTCTTATGTATGATTCATCTGTTTTAGCACTGGTAATCTTTTGTCAGATTTACCCTAAATGTTTTTTACTATATGATTTTAAAATCATATAAAAATCATTTAAAAATGATTTTTACTGTAAGTAAAAATCAGCCCTACATGATATTGCAAATATAAGTGAACACGGTATATTACAAATATATAGCTATGGCTTTCCTAGAACTTACTCTGTAGACCAGAGTCTCTTCAAATTCACTGATATCCACCTGCCTCCGCCTCCCAAGTGCTGGTATTAAAGATATGCACCACTATACCTGGCTTAATTTATTTCTTCTCTTTTTTTTAATTTTCTTTACTCTTTCTTTCTTTGTTTCTTTGTCTTTTCTTCCTTTCTTTCTTTCTTTCTTTCTTTCTTTCTTTCTTTCTTTCTTTCTTTCTTCCTTTCTCTCTTTCTTTCTTTTGTCCTTTTTTCAAGACAGGGTTTCTTTGTATAACCCTGGCTGTCCTGGAACTCTATCTGTAGACCAGGCTGGCCTTGAACTCAGAGATCCGCCTGCCTCTACCTCTGCTGGGATTAAAGGTATGCACCACCACCACCTGGATAGAAATGATTATTTTAAAAATTATTGTTATTTTGGTGTAGGGGGTGGGCGTGCATGCACACACATGAACACACATGCTGTGGTCCTGTAGAGAGGAAAGCTGTTAGGAGGTGGGTCTCTTTCTACTGGGTGTTTAGTGGGGGCAGAACTGAGAGTATTCTGCCCTATGGTTTTAACTTGGGAACAGGATCTCCTTGTGCAGCCCTGGCTGGTCTGGACTCATGATCGTACCTTGCCTCTGCTGAGATTATACCTGCATCAATGATGAGCTTTAAAACTGAAATTAAGCTGGACAGTGGTGATGAACACCTTTAATCCCAGCGCTCAGAAGGCAAAGGCAGTCTTGGAAAAAAAATTCATTTTAACTAAATTGCTGGATACAAGGATACAAATATTTGGGGTTTTTTGTACTGATTTTGCTTCCTCTGTGTTGCTGAACTCGACAGTTGTAGTGGCTTCTTTGCATAGACTTTTGGATGCTTGTGCTAGGTCTCCACAGTGTCCTGGATCAGGCTCACAAAACTCACACCTGCTGAGAGCATGCCAGTTGCATTGCTTCTTTTAATTAGAGCTACAAAGTGAGACTTTATCTCAAAGAGAGAGAAAGAGAAAGGAGGAAGGAAGGAAAGACAGATAGACTGAAATTGAAGGGGCTCAAGAGACAGCTCACTGGTTGAGAGGACACATTGCTCTCTTCCAAAGAACCTGAGTTCTAGTCTCAGCATCTAGAGACTCACAACTACTTATAAGTCAAGCTCCAGAGGGATTGGAAACCTTTGGGCTCTAAGAGCCCTTGCATACAAATGCATACACCCACACACAGACATCCATTATTAAAATACTATCTTTAAAAGTGATTTATTAGGAAATACATGTTTTTAACTTTTTTATGGCTCTAAATACCTGTCATTTTAGTATGTATAACAAAATGAGTTTACTCATGAAACAGTTTTGTTTGTTGCATTTTGTTTGTTGAGTGCAAGGCATAGTAATTACTTTGGCAAAAATTATTTATGGTATGTAGCTGAACTATGAAATAAGCTAGGCTTTCACCATATAACACCATTTAGGACAATAAAGAAATATAGTTTTAGATTTGGGTATTTCTAGAAAGGAATGGACTGAGCCTGTCACTTAAAACAGTGGGTATCATTTGTTGGCAATGATGAAATTTGAGCTTTTAAATCAAAACAAAATAATAACAAAAAATATGTTCACCACTATAAACTTGACAAATTTCTAAGATTTAAAATTCTCTGAGAAATTAAAAATACAAAAGATGCACCCACATGCCTTTGATGTTATATAATGAATTTGAAGTCACACTGCAAAGCCCTGCCATCCTCCTACCTAGTGAGGGCACAGCAAGAAGGCCTCCAACAGACACCAGCTACTCAGGAATATAATGGGAACTGGACCCCATTTCCTGAGCTGTCCCAAGATACTTCCCTTCTGAGCATGTTCTGTGGCCAGCCAGACTCCTCTGTATTGTTCCCCTCTGGTTCCACTGTCTACTAGGGAGGAATCCAAGACTCCTCTGGGGAAGAAACTCTGCAATTAGACTAAATATAGCTGGGAGAGGCTGCGTCTCATTTGGACTAATTATCCTGTCACCCTTCAGAAGAACAAAGAGTGAAGAATGTTCAAGCCTCCTCATCTCCAGTCCTTTCAATAGCTTGGGCCTTTATGTAATGGGCCTGACCCTGGGGCCAGGAGACAAACACTAACTTGATCAGAAATGCCAGCTGACTGAGAAACAAATGCCTGAACTGCTAAGGAAGATGATGACAAAGTGTTGCTTCCCTCCCCAGCACAAGGACTCCGTGAGACTCAGAGGGAGGCTGGGGTGTGGGTTTCCTCAGTACTTGAAATACAAGGGTGAATAGAATCAGGGTATGCCAGTGAGCAGCCTCACCAACAGGCAATTGCATGATACTGCTCTAACTCATTCTGCAGGGCCCTCCCATTCTTCACCCTAACAAACACTGAGCACCTGCTGTGCACACTCTTATAAGCAGTTGATCATCTACTATGGAATAAGGAAGCCAGAAAAAACTCACTGAGTCCCTAGGACTTGAATACAAAACTAAGATTAGAGAAATTCAAGTGTGCGAAAGGGTAAGCCATTAAAGTTTGGGATAACAAAGACTTTTTGTTTGTTTGTTTTTTGTTTTTTCGAGACAGGGTTTCTCTGTGTAGCCCTGGCTGTCCTGGAACTCACTCTGTAGACCAGGCTAGCCTCGAACTCAGAAATCCGCCTGCCTCTGCCTCCCAAGTGCTGGGATTAAAGGCGTGCACTACCACTGCCCGGCAAAAGATATTTATTTTATGTATATGAGTACACTGTAGTTGTCTTCAGACACACCAGAAGAGGGCATAGGATCCCACTACAGATGGCTGTGAGCTACCATGTGGTTGCTGGGAATTGAACTCAGGAGCTCTGGAAAAGTAGCCAGTGTTCTTAAACCGCTGAGCCATCTCTCCAGCAACAAAGACTTCCATTGTTGAGATCTTTTTTTTTTTTTTTGGGGGGGGGGGGGATAGGGTCTCACATAACTCTGACTATCTTAGAACTCACTATGTAGACTGGCCTGGCCTCAAACTCTTGCCTGAATCTGCCTCTGGAGTGCTAGGATGAAAGGTGTGTGCCACAACACCCAGCATGTTTGTTTTTGAGAAGGTCTTTTTAGCCTTGGTTACCTAGAGCTCACTATGTAGACCAGGCTGGCCTTGAACTCAGAGAAATTTTCCTGCTTCTACCTGTTACATGCTAGAGTCAACGGTATATGCTACCACATCTAACTAATGCTTCCCCCCCAACATTTATTTATTTTTATTTTATATGTATGGGTGTGTGTCTGCATATACCACATGCATGCATGCCTGTTGCCCCCCAGGTGCCAGAAGAGGGCATTGGATTCCCTGGAACTGGGGTTGTAAGTGCTTTTGAGCCACCTTTTTGGTCTGGGAACCAAAGCCAAATG
Source organism: Grammomys surdaster (assembly GCF_004785775.1). Classification (NCBI taxonomy): domain Eukaryota; kingdom Metazoa; phylum Chordata; class Mammalia; order Rodentia; family Muridae; genus Grammomys; species Grammomys surdaster. The sequence continues at coordinate 793,299 of NW_021604743.1, read as the reverse complement.
GTCCTCTGAAAGAGCATCCATTCACTGAGATATCTTTCAGGTTCCTATGCTGATGAAGCACTGTAGAACACTTATACTTAGCCACAACAAGAGAATCAGCCAGGCATGGTAGTGCACACCTTTGATCGCAGTATTCAGGAAACAGAAGCAGGCAGATCTCTGTAAGTTTGAGGCCAGCCTGGTCTACAAACTGAGTTCTGAGACAGCTAGGGCTGTTACACAGATGAACCCTGACTCAAAAAAATATTTATTTAATTAAATTAATGAAATCATACCTAATAAAAATTGTTAGCCACAAGCATTACAAATGACTGGCTGGCTTCTCATTTTCACTTTGGTCTTTATGATATAAGCAGAACATTAGTGGGTGAGCTCAGAAATTGTTATAAATGACATACACAGCAATGAGAATCTATAGTTTAACATCTGTAATTAATTTCAAATGAAAGCTGTACTAGGAAAAATTTTTTATAAATCAGAAAAGATTTCCTTTTTTTTTTTTTTTTGATTTTTCGAGACAGGGTTTCTCTGTGTAGTCCTGGCTGTCCTGGAACTCACTCTGTAGACCAGGCTGGCCTCGAACTCAGAGATCTGCCTGCCTCTGCCTCCCGAGTGCTGGGATCAAAGGTGTGCGCCACCACTGCCCGGCTGACATTCTCCGCTAATGGGCCATACAATATAGCATTCACAGATTCGCACCACAGTTTGAGTTGTCGGCCAAGTGAAGACTCGAGACTTGGTTCACTTACGTTGTATACGGAAACGACTGGGAATTACTCATTCTGCATCTGGCATATAGCAGCAGGAGACAGTGCCTGCTGGTGCCCTGTTACCACAGGTAAATGGACAGGCCAGAATGGCCTCACTTACCCTCTGGAGGCATACTCATTCAAGATAGGACTCTGCTTCAGAAGCCAGTATAAGACCAGGGTTGACCCCTCTACGGAGTAGCTGGATGGCCAGGAAGCAGGCTGGAATTCAGTTCATTCCTGGGGAGCAGTGCAGATGGTAAAGGAGTTAGGGTAGCAGAGTGCTTGGGACCAAGATTAGAACTGGCCATTCTATCATCACTGCCTGTGTGCTGGCTAGCTTCTACCCCCTTGGTCTGTTATGTCTCTTGCTCCAGCTCACCCCTTCTCTTCCTACTATCCCAACTCTGGTCCTATTTTATTTAACATCACACCTTCCTATCCTCTGCTTTGTCCATATCTGATTGTTTTGCTGGACATACATGTGAGAAGAGCAGCAATGAAAACCAGACACTCTGGAAGCCTGGGATACCCTGAAGACGAAACGACCAAATCGGATCAGTTCTGCTCCAGCAAGCTTCAGCACACGTTAAAAAGAGAAACAGATAAACGAACTGAAAACTTGGATCCAGTGACCTAGAGCTGATTTGACTCATTTGCATATCTTAGTAGAGTTTTCTAAGGATAAATTAGACATGGACTTCCTCTGGAGCTTTGTTGTTGTTGTTTTTATTGGTTGGGAAATTTCATGGACCCACAAGTCTGTGTGAGGGTGTCAGGTCCCCTGTAACTAGAGTTACAGACAGTTGTGATCGTATAGGTGCTAGGAATTGAACCCCACTGTAAGAGCAGTCAGTGCTCTTCACCACCGAGCCATCTCTCCAGCCCCAGCTTTGTGTTTGAATAACCTGGTAGGACAGGATAATTGACCCTTTCCAAGTACAAGACCCTGAACTGACGCTGCTTGTATTCTAATGCTAATTGTGTCTCCCCAAAAACCATCTGCATGAGAGGGTCTGAATGTAGCTTCTGGGAACCTGACCCCAGTTAATTCTGATTGGTTAAATAAAGATGCCAGCAGCCAATAGCTGGAGAGAAGAGAAAGAGGCGGGGTTTTAGGGTTTCTGGGCTTGGGATACCAAGGAAGAGAAAAGAAGGTGGAGGCCATGCCTGAAGTATGTGCAGGAGAGAGAAGCAGAGCCGCCATGTAAAGGGACCAAGACAACGTAGCCCGGAGGGCTGCTCAGTTAGGTCTACAGCAGCCAAGATGAAACATAGATATTAGTAATCACTCAGCACTGCCGGAGGGAGGTATTTTCTAACAGCATGGAAGTGAGACAGTCACCCAGCTACGGTGCTGCTTAAGGCATATTAAAATATAAAGGCAGTATGTGTCTTTTTTTTTTACTTTTTTGTTTTTTCGAGACAGGGTTTCTCTGTGTAGCCCTGGCTGTCCTGGAACTCACTCTGTAGACCAGGCTGGCCTCGAACTCAGAAATCCACCTCCCTCTGCCTCCCAAGTGCTGGGATTAAAGGCGTGAGCCACCACTCCCCGGTTGTATGTGTCTTTTATTCAGGACCATATACCATTGAGGCAGGAAGCAACCCTGCGCCAGGATTTCTTAAATATCTGAACTGGATCTCTAGCTCCCCTCCTCCCCAGGGGAGGAGAGATCAGTCAAATATAACTCTCATCAACGAATGATACCACAGTGCAGAGCACTCTGAAACAGCAGTCTTGTAGGTTGGTACCTTTAGGTGGGTTCTCAGCACTTCTGAGAAGGTAGCTTCTATTTGCCCAATCTTTTCTCCTCTGTTACGCACAAGTGTCACAGGATACAGGAGGCCCAGTTTTTCTAAGACTTTGGAGTAAAATTTGTTTTTGTCAGGGTATAGCTCAAAACAAATGACTGCACCCAGAAGTTTCCTTCTAGACCAGTGGTTCTCAACCTGTGGGTCTCGACCTCTTTGGGGAGTCAAGGAGTTGGACAACCCTTTCACAAGAGTCACCTAAAACCTTTGGAAAGCACACATCTTTACATTAAAATTCATAGCTAGCAAAATTATAGTTAAGTATCAGTAGGGGCTAGAGAGATGGCTCAGTGGTTAAGGCCACTGGATGCTCTTCCAGAGGTCCGGAGTTCAGTTCCCAGCAACCTCATGGTGGCTCACAACCATCTGTAATGTTATCTGATGCCTTTTTCTGGAATGCAGGTGTACATGCAGATAGAGTGCTCACATACATAAAAAGAAATAAATCTTCAAAAATATATTTAGAAAAAAAAGAACTATCAATAAAAATTTTATGACTGGGAGTCACCACCAATGAGGAAGTCTATCAAAGGGTCGCTGTGGTTCTGCATTTTGCTTTGCTTCTAGGGAGATGGAACACTGGGGTGTTGATGCTTGGGGAGACACAAAACACAGGGATGCTAGGCTACGTTCCTTTTTTGCCACTGGGCTTATGGGACACCTACACACCATTAAAGGGAGGCAAAACTCAGCCTAAGGGATGGGGGTTTAGCTCAGTGGTAGAGCGCTTGCACAAGGCCCTGGGTTCAGTCCTTAGCTCTGAAACAACAACAACAACAAAGCAAAAACAAAACAAAAAACCCTCAGCCTAAGATAGGGGTCCCAGCCCATGTTTCTCTAGGTAAGAGCTGGGACAGAAACTGTGGTTCTCAAATCCCTGTGCACTGAGACGTAAAGATTTGAGGTGGGGGGGGGGGGTTCGGGGCTCCCATCCTCCTGTGTAAGCACAGGAGGACCAAGAAGAGTTGGGAACAGGGGACCCTCAGGCCTGAGATAAACTCAGGGGGCCGGGGCAGAGGGAGGAGAGAAAATGGCTTAGCTTAGGGTGAGTGCCAGGAGTGTGGAAGGCCTTCTGCGAAAGTCTTAGGCAAGACTCTGAATTAAAAGCTTACCCATCCCTTCCCTTCCCACAGAGGTCCTTGATGAAGGTGACAGCCCTTGCTTGTCCAAACTGTTTATTCATAGTGGATGAAGATGCATACAACTTACTCAGGGTGAACCAGAATTTAAATACCTTTTGCAGGAAGTGATGCCCAGGAAGGGAAACTGTGGGACTGCATGAGGGTATCCTGGGTCATGGTTGAGCAGGTGCCTAGAACCCCGAGACTCTGCGTGAGTACCGGCAGGAGTTTGGCACCCCCCAGAATCCAGGGTCCTGAAAAACAGTCATGTCTTCATAGAATTACATTGTTCAGTCACATAGGCCAGACTATAGGCCTCAGGCCCTAGGGATTTACATACCAATGAAGGCCAGAGGGCAGAGCAAATTAAGCATGCCTCCCCCAATCCTCCCCCTTTCTCCCTCCCTATATAACTCGGGACTGCCCTGAGTTCTGGGGGGTACGCCTAGATCCATCCACCATCCGTCATGACAATAAACCTTTCTGGAACCAAGGACTTCCTCGTGTCATTGGGGCCTGCCACTGCCAAGGCCTCCAGGCCGCTGGAACCATAGGATTCCTCCCGAATGTGGGACCCGTCGCAGCGTGGAAGCCCCTCTGGGCCCCCATCGCTGTGGCGGTCTCTAAATTTTCTCCACAGGAAACTCTGGTTTTTTTTTTTTTTTTTTTTTGTTTTTTTCTATGTGACCAGTTGTTCTCTTAGTGAGATGTTATGGTCATGTGTTCCAGGACAGGAACTAGGTCAGGAGCTGACTTAAATGCCTACCATTTTCAATTATGAGATTTACCAGGGTTTGTAATCTGCTTGACCATATCAGTTCTTCTGTCTGGTGGCACGGTTCCAGTTGTTCCACAGGTTGCAACATTAGGTTTCTCAGACAGAGTACTGTTGAAATTTGGGGAGCTCTGCTGTACATTTTAGGATGCTTAGAGCCTCCCAGGCCTTAACCCACAAGACAGCAGCAGTGGATATCAGCCCAAGATGACAACACAGCAGCAGCAGATATCAGCCCAAGATGACAACAAATGTCCCTGGAGGAACAGAACTGGCACCCTCAAAAATGACTGCTCTAGAGCCGGGGGTGGACTACCACCCTTCAAATATGCACATCATGTTGTGAGTACTTTGGAGTGTTTGAGGAAAGGTGGTGGAATGTTTTACCACTAGAGTACTTCTCGAGACCCTGTTTTTACTGAAGAGATAGCTTCAGAAGGACAAGAACAGGGAGCCTCTTGCTTTTTATCTCAGTAGTCATGAAATGAGTCTACGACTGAGACTGACCATTTGCAAGCATCTGTGGAATGGTCGCCATCAATCCCTGAATTACCCTGGATCGCTTACCACGGTGTTTCCTTCTTTTCCTATCTTTCTGTCAGCTCTTTTAGGGTCTCCTGTAGCCCAGCTCTGTCTTGAACTTACTTTGTAGCCATGGAGACCTTTCCTCCTGATCTCCCTGTCTCCATCCCCTCAAGAGCTGGGATTATCGGCAAGCACCACCACACCCAGCTGTCATCAGCGCTGCCAGGACAGTGGCTACTGCTATTCCCTCCAGTCATGGTATTTCATCCCCAGTTCCTCTCGTCATCCCCAATTTTTATTTAGATTAAAAAAAAAATTCTTCCTGGTGTGTGTGCCTGTGTGTGGCACATTCTTGTTGCTGCCTGAAGAGGTCAGAAGAGGGCGCTAGATCTATTGGGGCTGGGATGACAGGCAGTTGTGAGCTTCACAGCACAGGTGCTAGGAACCAGCCTGGGGTCCTCTAGAAAACTGGGCGTTCTCTAAGGGGTAAAATGATATAGCTATAGACTCAGATGGAATTACCTCAGTGGCTTATAGGCTGTGGTCCCGATTCAGGGTGGGTCTTCTGACCTTGGTTGATCAGGATTTATGGTATGTCTTCCACCTCAAATAATACAACCTAGAAATATCCCTCACAGATGTGGCCAACTGCTTGGATGTGAGATGCAGATGTAGTCAAGGTGACAACCAAGATCAGCCACCATTAATGGCAAGTACCCTTGACTACTGACTGTGCAGGCTCCTCAACCCCTTGTTTAGTTTTTTTTTTTGAGGAAGAGTCCCTGTAACGTAGACTGGGATTATATTTACTGTATAGTTGAAATGTACCGTGAAACCCTGATGCTCCTTCCACTCTTGAATGCTAGGATTAGAGGCCAGTACCATCCACCAGCTCCTCTTTTGTCTCCCACCTTTTTTTATTGTGCATTAAAATGTGTTAATTTTATTTTTTGTTTTGTTTTAGTGGATATTTTATTTATTTACATTTCAAATGTTATCCCCTTTCCCAGTTTCCCCTCTGGAAAGTCCCTATCCCACCCCTTCCCCCTGCTTCTACGAGGGTGCTCCCCCATTCACCCACTCCCGCTTCCCCACCCTGGTGCTCTCCTACACTGGGGCATCGAGCCTTCACAGGACTAGGGTCTCTTCTCCCACCGATGTCTGACAAGGCCATCCTCTGCTACATATGCAGCTGGAGCCATGGGTCCCTCCATGTGTACTCTTTGATTGGTGGTTTAGTCCCTGGGAGCTCTGGAGCAGTCTGGTTGGTTGCTATTGTTGTTTCTTCCTATGGGTTGCAAACCCCTTCAGCTCCTTCAGTCCTTTCTCTAACTCCTCCACTGGGGACCCTATGCTCAGTCCAATGGTTGGCTTCAAGCATCCTCCTCTGTATTTGTCTGTCACTGGCAGAGCCTCTCAGGAGACAGCTATATCAGGCTCTTGTCAGCAAGCACTTCTTGGCATCTGCAATAGTGTTTGGGTTTGGTGTCTATATATGGGATGGATCCCCAGGTGAGGCAGTCTCTGGATGGCCTTCTTTTTTTTTTTTTTTTTTTTTTAAGAGTACTTTATTTTATGTATGGGAGTACACTGTTGTTGTCTCAGACACACTGGAAGAGGGCATCAGATCCCATTACAGATGGTTGTGAGCCACCATGTGGTTGCTGGGAATTGAACTCAGGACTCTGGAAGAACAGTCAGTGCTCTTAACCGCTGAGCCATCTCTCCAGTCCTCTTTTATCTACTTTTTAAAAAATACTCCTCCTCCTCCTCTTCCTTTTCTTCCTCCTTCACTTCTTCTTCTTTTAAACAGGGTCTTACTCTAGCACTCTACAGCCCAGGTTGGCCTTAAAGTTCCTATTTATAGCCTAGGCCAGCTTTGACTTGTGTATGATTCTCCCATTTCAGCTTCCTGAAGTCTGAGACTGCAGTGAGAATCAGCATGCCAGGGTCTTTTTCTTAGATTCTTAGAAGGAATTGAAGCACCTGCTGACCAAAAACTCAGTTCCCTCTAGGAAAGTTGGGAGGGAGCCAGATTTCTCTAGATCCCAGCAATGTAAGAGGTACCAGACAATTAGGAGGAATTATCCTGGAATTATCACTGCTGTTCTGGACACTTTAGCCAACTGCAGGGCTGGTACTTGTCCCCATCAATATTTAAACATGCCC